>NW_017298876.1:35251-46969 GCF_001594075.2 Trachymyrmex cornetzi
CATACGTATTCTGGCTCCTCTCGACGTTAACGATGCCGAACTTCTCGCAGGCATCCAGAAACTGCAACAAAAGTTGATCGTGAGGATGAGTTGTCGTGACAAGTATGGTTGATCGTATTCGTGATTTTAATGACGCGCAGAACTGCGCGCGCGGGATACCTCGGCAAGTATTCGCGACTTTTAGCGTTAATTAATCGATTTATCACATTGAACATTCATTTAAGTTGGAACATCTTGTTATTTCGTTGGATATCTTATGAAACGCTTTACACGAATATTTTATCAAATTCATGCAGGGCTTTTTTAACCAGTAGGTATGCATACTGGTGTGCCGCAAAGAGTGTGCCGCAAAAATTTTAGGGAAAGTAAAAAGAAGAAAAAATATTTAAGTATGTAAATAAAAAAGTAAGTGAGACACGAAGTAAAAAAATCTCTTCAAAATTGTGAAAAAATTATTTAAATTATATTGTGTTTAAATTTTATATTGAATTTATTCTGATTTTAATTAAAACGATACTGCCTCTATAAAATCACTTCTATATTACGGGTCAGGTTTTTAAGATATATATTTATTATACTTTAAAAATATGTAAAAAAAATCGATTTTTTTACCATCTCTAGGTGTATATGCCCCCTTAATGCTTTATAGAATATTGTATAAATGTATCCTATCCTTAAGATCTTTTTCCGTAAACTTCAATGATTATAAATAATCAGGGTTAGCAAACCTTACTTTTCAGTTACTTTACCGTTACTTTTTATAATAAATAATTTGATGACGTTGTTGCAATTTTTTATGACGCTAACTAACTAAATGCTAAGGTTGTGCTTAAGTTAGAAGAGTCACTTTCGAAAGTAACTTGTTACCATTACGCGTTATTACTGAAAAAAGTAATAAGTAACGAGTAACACGTAACAAGTAAAAAGTAAAAGCAACAAGTAAAAAGTAACGCGTTACAAATTAGGAGTTACTATTTTTCAGTAACGAATGACTTTTTCAATCTGTTACAAGTAATGTTTGACTTTTCTAACTCTGATGTTACCATCATAAAAAATTCACAATGTCATTATCAAATAGTTATTATAACAAGGTAACGATCAACAAAGTAATGGCGTTACAAGTAACGCATTACTTGCCAACCCTGTAAACAATTATAATTATGAGTAATTGTGATTCCACAATTACATAACTCTTGAATTATTTTTATTAAATTATTAAATTAATTACATTTTTAAGTTGTGTGATCTACGTCCAACTCTATATTCAACTTATAATTTTACCTAACTAATAATTGTGAGAGTAATCGTATGCAATTACAATTATAATTGTAACTGAATTGAATTAATTGCGACTCAACAATTACTTTAATTGCAAATATTTTAATGACAATTATTTTAATTGCAATTACAGTATAATTGCGTCCCTAACAATTACTTTAATTGCAATTGTTTTAATTGTAATTACAGCGTAATTGTAGCTATATTGTAATTGCAATTAAAGTAATTACAATTGTAATTAATTACATTTACGAATCAATTATGCCCAATTCTGTTTAATGTGATAAAGGTTAAAAAATGCTGACATAGAACAGATACAAAATTAAATTCGTTAAATCACGTGGAAAACTTGGAAATTGTTGACACAATTTTCATGGCGTGCAAGACACTCTTTAAAATAAACAAAAAATATTAATACGAATCCAGAAATTATCGCAAAAAAATTAAAAAATAATAACCCATTATAATCCGTGTGCATCGACAGAGAAAAAGAGTGAGAAACATGTCTGATAGATTAAAAGTAATTCATATCAAACAAAATCAAATCAAAAATAATAAACGCAAATGAGCGTGTCTCTAATTCATAATAAATTCGAGTGGTTCAGTCAGCTATCGATTCTGCGGATCGTTAATGGAAAATTTCGCTGTTGATTTTGGTTTCGCGGATGATTCGCGCGCTGGTATTCTGAACACTGTAAACATTAGTTACGCTTAATGACTGAACGCAATCGCGCCATTCGAGCAGCGCGGCATCGCGATGCACGCGCATATAACGAAAAACGGGGGAGGCATTAAAGTTTGTCGCCGTAAAGCCAGGCCATTAGTTAAAAGGTTTTACGGTTTTATTGGTCGCGCCTAACGGCTCCGACCGGGAATTTATCGAGCGGATATGACATAGGGGGTGGTGCGTTATACGTACTAATATTCCGCCGCGCGCGTCTTTCCTGGGAGGGAGGGGCGCAAGATAGAAAGCCGGTGCGAAGAGAGAAAGGGGATGAAACCAGGAGGCTGCAGGCAGATAATTTTAACGGGTCGTGAGATGATATACGAATTGAATCTCTCTCTTTTTTTTATCCTCGCGAAAAAAAAGCGCCTATGCGAAAGCGATACGTTGCGCTGTTTTTCCCGTCGACCGAATTTTCGGGGTGTTTCTTCGTGCCACTTTGTAAAACAAACGACGCGTATCGCGTTACCGATTGCACGTTATATGATGGGAGCCTAAGCAGAAAGCGGTTTTCAACAGCAATTTTCCACGGTAACATGTTACAACTTTTCGTAAATACGATCCACGTACGTGACTTCAATTTTGTAGACTTGTGCGAAGTACGATAAAACAAAAACCTTATTACAAGGCGTACTATCGGACGCTTTATCTGAATTGAGTTTGTATTAAATAAAAATATACAAAAAAAAGATTACATTTTCAGATATATGTAAGATGGGTTGCTAACGATTGCTTGCTTCCTTTTCGTTTCAAATCGACAGATTAAAATGTAACATAGCTTTATTCTAAAGGCAACATATCTTCTGCTTAATTCTCGACTTTCACAGTCATAGAAAAATTTCCGAATCCAATGCTATTACTTTTCGATTTATCGTAGAATAGGATCGATATAGAGACAATCATATTTATTGTTGAAAGGAGAATATGTTATTCTTAAATGGAAAAATCTTAAATCTAGAATAAAAATGATCAAGCACATCGGTTTCGCGCCAAATACTATATATAGCGCCAGCATTATACGATTATAATATCGGATAAAGATTTATACTTTTGAGGCTTTCACGGGTGTTTTCTTCAAAAGTGCCAAAGGGTTTGCGGATTATCGTCGTGTCGTGATCCATTGCTAAAAGCATCAGTAATGGATCACGACATAGCGATAGCCCGCAAATCCCTTAGGTAAAGATTTAATCTACAAAAAAGAATATATAAACTTAAATTTATACATGTTATTCCTGTTTCAAGATTATGAATCAATCTTATTTAATTCAATGGAGAACAATAAGAAATATTTATCTAATTTTAATAATATATTATTTTTATACTATATAGGATTATGATAAGATTAAACACGTCAAAAACATTTTTTGTCTCGTTACTAGAAATCCTTTTTGAGAGGACAACAACGGGTCATTTGGATTTGAAGCAAAAATTTTAGATGATTGAAAACGTTTACACGATACTAATCTGCGCAATTACTATTATGAACCTGTACAATTATTATTACGAGGTTCTAAATTATAAGTACATGGAAGAAATAGATAGGATGATTCAGTAAAGTTATAGCTTGCTGCGTGAGTTGAACATTTATAAAACGATTTGATGGTTTAACAAAGAAGTCATGTCTGAGCAATTATCAGTATGTTACCTGAGCTAATTCTTTGCTATGAAAATTGCTAATACAACAAGTTTTCTTTAATGCAGTAACAGAGTATACGTCATCTTAGTTATAGCATAGTTTCATTAAAAATTTTGATCTATATAATGATTTTCATAGAAAGTTATTTTTGTTGTATTAATTTGCTGTATTAATTTATTGTGTTATTACATTACAACAAATATAATTATCTAATCTATAATCGCTAATTTTATTCTACTTCTACAACTTTACTACTTTAACATAGAAAACTAGCTGTCTGTATATTACGGTTGTAGATTTGTTAAATCAGTGAAGTTTTTAGTTATTTTAACAGATATTTTTTTCTCATGTAAAACATTGGTTAACTTAAACGTATGTTTGCATTTCGAATCATTAGTGGGACAAGTACCTCGCTTGCACATACTGAAAATAAATTCAATTACATCGCCGCGCCGGTTAAGTTGGCGAAGAAACTGGAATTCAAATTCTACGCGGCGGTAATAAAATTTCCGCTTACGCATCGGAACGATTATTAAATTTGCGAACGCGCTTTGCTATACGAGCGCTACAGCACGCTCGCTCGTGCGAAATAGGCCACGCGTTTTCCGCAGGGGTTAACGTCGGGCTCCACAACGATGATTGCGAAAGTCCGACACCGACTACGAGAACTGGCTGCCGTACGCCACCGTCGTCGACGAGTCCTCAGCTCCCTCGGGCGTGCTGCTCGACGTTGTGAGACGAAGCGAGGCGAGGCGAGGCGAGTCCGGCGCATTCCCTCATTCCCTTTCGCTCTCCCTCTGAGTTTATTACAGGATACGGGAGTGGATAACTTAATGGAAAACTGCGAATTACAAAGCGCCTCGGCGCCGATATTCCACCTCGTCTCTCTTCGCCTCGCTTCGTCTCGCAGGCAAGGGGACCACTTCATCCGAGCTCTCTTCATTTACGTGAAACACCGGCACTTGTACATCTTTTATCCACCGTGCAACCAACTGCATCTCAACGATAGCGGCCGTTGCAGCCCGGTCTTGATGCTGCAGCTCGTGTCGCGTCGTAAAGGAGATCGAAACGACGACCGACGACGATTCTTAATAAATCCTTTGAGTGGAAAACAACTCCCTCTTTTATAGTCTGTTTATTATCCGTTTTCTTTCGTGCGACTGTCAGACGTGATAGCAAAAACGAATTTAGAAGAGACCTTTTTTTTTTTCATTTCTTTTTTCATTCTCCTAATCTATTTTTTCCATACCGTCTTTTTCCAGATACCGTCTGTATATATATTTTGCGACAGAATAAATAATTTAATCGATGCCGATTGAAAATCGATAGAGAGGCGGAATGTTCATATAAACACAAAAAAAATTTACAGTACCTACGTGAAGTTAGGAAATAAACTGCAGCTCAGGGTTTGTGGACTTCACTCTTCACTGAGAAAAATTTCTAGTTGAAAATGGACAGTAGATTCTAACCATATCAATTAGAATTCTAATCGAGATGTTCGATTATGAGGACTAGAATTTTGATCAGAATCTACTGGTTCGTTCATTTTCAACGTGAAATCTTTCTCAATGTTGAAATAGAAAGCAACGTACACTAAGGTAATCAACTCCTTTGTAAGAAGGGAAACTTTTAACAAATAAATATTTTTTTTATAACTGTTAATGAAACACAAACAATATTACCTATATTATTATATTTGTAAATAACTAATGACGCTTAATGTATAACATGAGAGTACAATTAAAATTAGATCAAGTTATGAAATTACGTATTATTTTTTAAAATTGTACATTTCTATCGAATGTATATAATATTTTATAAATACATTCAATATCTGGGTTTTCAAATTAAAAAATCATGTTAGTTGAAAAAAATATATTTCACATTTATTATTTTCACACTTAAAAAAGGGACAATTTATAATCATATCCTTAATTTGGGATGAAATTTAGAATGCGTTGTAAAGTGGTAAAGAGTTAAAATTTAAAACTGTCCCTCCTAATTTGGAACTGTTAGTCACTTTAACATACGCAGCATAATACAGCAATTATTAACAAGAAGATTGTTGTATGAATCCATGTGGGACCTGTCAGACCGCATTACGCCTTTACTCGATCACCAGTTCGGAAGAAGAAAAGTAAGAAAAGATCTCGCATTTTTTGTCGGAAAGTGCGCTTCGTAAAGATATTAAGTCAAGAGAGATAAAGAGATAGAAAGAAAGCATGTTGTTCTCTACGTAATTCTATCAACGACGGATTTTCCAAGACGGTGGATCAGAAGGGCACGACTCGTCTTGGTTGAAATTTTCCTCCACGGGAGAAAATCCCACGTGGGAAAAGGCGGCAAGAAATTCGATCGTCGGGAGAGACCAGATAAAAATATCTTTCACGGGACATTACCGCGCGCGCTAACGCGTATTAATGACTCACCTGTGGCTGCGGGACGCACGTTAGATCTATAATGTCGCCCAGGAGGTCAGGGTCCACGACCCTGATGCCCGGAAGTATGGTGGAGCCGACCGGAGTGTCCTCCTCGGCGACCGCCTCGTATGGCACACCCAGGAAGTGCGGCGGATTATCGTTCTCATCCAGTACAATCACGTAAGCGTCCACACCGACGATGTTCGGCTGCTGTCCCGCGGGTACCTCGTCCTCCAGAGTCACGCGAAAACGTATCGTATCGTTCTCCTGGAAAAGAAAAACCGTCGGACGCTCGTAAAAATCTTGCAAAGTCGAGCTCAAAGCTTTGACTTTCGGAATTATACCGTAAACTTTATATAAAGAGGGTTTAGATTTAACTTATATAAGAAGGCTGACGCTTAGTGTTCTTAGTTCTAAGTTTAAGATCGTTAATATTTTTGTCCTTAAGCGCGCGAAAGCGTCGTCCAATTTATGCGTTTAAATTAAATATTCAGAGCAAGAGAGCGAGCTAATTTTATAATTCAAGGATAAAATTGTACTTAAAGCGGGTCTTACAAATTATGGATTTAATTCAATTTTTGCCTAAACTCTAACACTTGCCACACTAATTTCAATCATATTCCTTGGAAAGATTAAATTCGAGAGAAGTCGAGATCGTATACAAAATTATACATTATCGATCGCTAAGGTCAATTAAAAAAAAATTTCCTATGTCGATATTGCAAGAAAAAATGCAAAAGACAGTAATATATTGCTCTATAATAGTTGCTTTCCATTTATACAGATTCTCAGATAATTCTCACTTGTGACGTCATAACTCAGTTGAATACTTGTTCCTTTTGCATTCTAATAAGTGAGATTTAACTGAGTTTTTGCTTATAATCTGCACAAGATCGAGACCGTGTGCTTTAGTGAGTCTCATAAACTCACTTTAGTGAGGTTATGAACCCGTGTTGTTATGTGATAACTTTTTATCAAAGTAAGGAAATAATGACGCCATTAATCTGAGTATGAAATACTCAGCTCACTTTCAGACTCAGTTTCACTCGTGTGTAAATGAAAAGCAACTGATATGTCCTACGAAATCACAATTGAGTAATTGATATGCAAAAATAGCTACTTATATCATTAATGTAAAAAAAAATTAGATAAATATTGGAAATTCCTTAGTCCTTCAATTACGAATTAAATGTTTTAAAAATGTGCAAAACAATTACAACTCTTATAAAATCAAGGGAAAAGTAAGTTAAATAAAAAAAGAAATTGAAATCTCTAACTAGCCCCTCTCTCTCTCTCTCTCTCTCTCTCGTTTACTAATTTTTTTATTTTTATTTCCCATTGTATTTTTTTTTTTTAATAAAATCTGTTTTGCCAATTTCTTCTCTGTAATTAGTATTTTATTTTCATTTGAATTTAACATAAAAATAAAAGTAAAAAAGACATTATATTTTTCCAATAAATAACTAAATGTGTTTCATAACATAGTAACTTTTTTTATATTAATAAAATAATAAAAATGCTTCAGAATCATAAAAATCCTGTTTAATTCAGTATTAAACTGTTTTTGCATCTATCTAGAAAAGAAAAACGATGGATACTTCAATTTCGAATTAATAATGTAATTTATAATTTTAGATAATTAATTTTCAATAAATTATTATATCATACAAATAATTTTTTTATTGTTTTCTATCAATATCTTTATAAATACTTAATAAAATAATTTCTGACTGTAAGTCGTTATCTATATCTTTGAGTGACTGAATCCTTACAGAAATTCGTTTAAAAGCGACAAGGCAAAGTATTAAATATCCTTTGCAATCGTTCAGATCTTAATACATGTATTTTGTATCTAGTAGGTACCTTTGACATCGCACACACGCACGTGTGCCAGGACACGTGCGATCTCAAACGTGCACTGAGATCAGGAGCTTCCTTCTCGCGACCGGAATTTTACTGTATCCCTTACGAAGCCTAGGAAGGCATACGGATCTCGGACGTGCCTCGATTCATACGTGAGGGAGCATCCGTTTTACGAGATCGATCATTTGCGAAAGTCTTCGCAAGTCCATTCTAGGACCATCTCGAGGAGTTTTCTTCTCTCGACGCGAAGGAAAGTCGGAGTTGTCGTAGCAAGTGTGGTAAACGCCTGGCTTTATTGGTGGATTTGTGGATGGAAGCTCCTCTGTATAGGAAGAAAGGAACAAATCCGCCTCTCCCGGATTTCGAGACGCGCGTGTTCTTCCTCTTTGTTGTTACAAGAAATTCGACCGTGTTTGATGAATGCATTTTTTATTACACGTATTGTTACGTACGTTACATAGAAATGTGCCGAGCGTTTGCCCCTCGATGGATAAATTCGTTTTATGTTGGAATATTCCCAAGTTTACGAATATACAGTCGAGTACAGAGACTTTCATTTGAGAAGAGGCGAACGAGCCAAGTCCTAATATTGAAAAAACAGTTCCAAGTCTGTATCTTTAAACGACTTTTTAAAAGTTTCGTAGACAGTTTCAGATCTCTGCAAAGTTTGTCGAAAAATGACAAGAAGAAAGGCAGCTTCAAAAACGAGGTGTTTCTTCGTAAAATAATAGAAAGGTACGTTTTTGTTCTAATTGATTCTGATAAATTAATATATAATAATTAAAGAAACAAATATTATTTTTATTATAATCTTATGTTTTAAACGGACAATGAAAATAATGCAAAATCAAGAAATACAGCAATTTTGCTGAAAATCTCGAAATACTCGAAAATAGTTCAGCGAGAAAAAAAATACAAAGGCTGTGAAACGTCGTTTCGAGTAGACACCGTTTCCATGGAAGTTTGAAAAAGACGGAAAAGTGGGTAGCACCGAGGGTTTAGTAGCAACTAACGAGGTCGAGGGTGGAAAGATGGCACTCAAAGTTCTTGTCAAGTGTGTACGTGTACCCAATTGCGCATGCATTAGAATATATACATATTTACGCGGTAGATAGTCTCCCAAAGGCGTCATAGCAATGGAGAACAATAATAATGGCGATACATCTGATGGCGAAGTTAAATTTACTTCTAACATATTACAGTGCAAATGCAGATACGAATTCTCTTGTCGAAATCGACCGCGCTCTTGGTCGTTACGAAAATTTAAATAAACGAAGAATCTTTTACTTAAAATTACAAAAGAAAATCATTTGCAGCTAGATAATTTGCCGCATGAACTGCATTTATGTTTTATATTTATTATGAAAGATCAAGTTTAGGCGACCTGATTCGTATTTATAATTTTATGTTTACGCAAGAATGAAAAACATTTGAAGTATCAAAATACGCACGTGTTTGTAAAATATAATATATTAAAATTTATCTCTACAGAAAAATATACGTGTATTATAAATACTATGTATAAAAACACATTACGTGTAATTATAAAAAGAACTCACGAAATTGGACGCGAACAGATCGCGATTACAGATCGTTCAAAGAGGCTTACAACGCAATCAGGCGGAAATAGTTCCATTACTTAATTATGAGAAGCTGCACGTTGAATAAACATCGTAAACATCTGCAATAATGTGGCGGAGTGATTAACAACGGCGTGCGAGTCGTAACGCATTATAACGCGCTTGATAATATACTGTAACGTAGCATCGGCATTATCATACTCGCCGTGTTTCCAGTAATTACAACGTCAAACGTTGAAAATTTCCAGCGAGGCGGATAATGACGTACGCGGAATAATCGCATAGACAGAATACACTGTTAGATACCAAAGGAGCAATAATAAACCAATCCCTTGAATTATAACCAATATTTTGTTATTTTTAACTTCTATATTATTTATGTGTATCACGCAATATTTTTATAATTAGCTTTAAAGCTTAAAAACATCATATATCTATATTAACATATTACGCATTTAGTAAATAATAGTCGAATTTACTACATTTTCCTGAGATAAATTGTTTAATTCCATTGTTTTAATTAAATTAAAGACACATTGAATAGGAATAGTAACGACCTAAAAAAATGATTAAAAATAACTCAAATTGAGTACAATTTGATATTATAAATTTAACAGTGTAGACAGAATTCACTAATAGATATCAAAGGAGCAATAGTAACCCAATTCCTTGAGTTAAAAATAACATTTGACATTTTGTTATTTTTAACTTCTATATAAAGGAGACCAGGTCACCATGAGTCATAAAAATTAAAACTCTTAAAAGTACACCAAAATGTAAATCAGTGACTATATTTCTGAGATTAGTTTCAAACAATGTCCATATTAGCATATGGTTTTAGTAAATAATAAAGTAAATTTCAGTAAAATTTACTTGGGATAAATTATTTAATTTCATTGTTTTAGTTAAATTAATGACATATTGAGTAGCAGCAGTGATAGAGAGAGAGAGAGAGAGAGAGAGAGAGAATATAAAAATGGTTAAAAATAATTAAAAAATTAGGTATGATTTGTGATAATATTAATTTAACGTGTATATATATATATGTATATTATTAAAAATTTAAAGTGTAATGTCGCGAAATCGTCACTGAACGACACGGAATAAAAAATGATAAAGAAAAGATGAGACACACCGATTTATTTCTGTTTGCAATCGTATCAATTTTGCGGAAACTCGACGCACAGTGCGTAACGTGTGGGGTACACACGCACGTAACATTTGCACGCCGTAATTTCAACTTTCTAACTAACCGCGCCACTTCCTCTGCGTGAGTTCCGAACTCAATCAAGGTATTCCGCTGGAGGTGGAACAATAATTCGACATCCGTTTGTGGAAGGAGTAAGAGTAATAATAACTGACACATTCAAATTCGCGCCTTACAAAATTAGATGTGGTATCTACAGAATAACAATGCATCGCGATTCAATGTTTAATAAGGAACAAGTAAAAATAAACGGGAAATAAAATCAGATTTACCAGGACGAAATTATAATGCTCCATTTCTGTCATATCATTTTTCAGTAACGAACTTCTCGACCGTTTCATAAATTATATAATTGTTTCTAATAAAGTTATGTCAGATGTCTCATTTCAGTGCAACAATAAAAAACTGTATCTGTTAATAGATTCGTTAAAACATCCAAGAGTACACATATTCCAAGAGCTTAATATCCTTTTTTCAGAAGAGACCGAATTATATCTTCCAAATTTAGCGTAGAATCGGGACACCGCATCTTTGTGATTCTAGTAAGATCCATTTTGATCTTAAATTTTATGAAAGACAAGAAATTAAACTTCTCGATTTTTACGCCGAATCTGAATTCTACGGGCGAAGGCTACGGTGAAATCTGAAATTGTAATAGAAGTTTTCACAAAAAGAAAAAAAAAGTAGTCATTCCTTTCAATGCACCTTTGTGGTTCTGATAAAATCGGTCTTGTCTTTAAATTTTACGAAAGAGACATGAAATTAAACCTCTCGATTTTCACGGCGAATCCGAGGTCGAATCCGAATTCAGACGAAGACTATGGGCAAACTGAAATTGCAGGCGAAGTTTTCACGAAAAGAAAAAAAGTTGTTTCTTTCATTTCGAAGGATCTCGCAAAACACCTTATCGTAAACCCTTGGCAACCACACCGGACCTTTTTCGTAAATGCGGACAGCGAAATGCGACGCTCGAAATAACACGGCTAGCCGGTGACATCGGCGGTGGGGGG
>NW_017298876.1:47017-74485 GCF_001594075.2 Trachymyrmex cornetzi
TAGCCGGTGACATCGGCGGTGGGTCAAGCGCGGATAAGCGGGTCGCGGCAAGGGATGAATTCCCTGGAATGAAACTACGGGTTTCATCCCCCGCGTCCGTATCCAAGTTGCATTGGGCGGGAAGATTTCCAGCTGCGAGGTTGGTTGACCGAATGTAAAGAACGACAGCGTTTATTATCACGCGATGCACGGCTGGAATATGTTGAAATTACTTAAAAGCGTTTCTTTCTGCTGTCAGAATTTTCGAAAAATGTTTCCTCAAACCATCCTGGACAGTGCCGACAATCGCACGCTACGACACGACGACTCGATTCGTTTCGCCGTTTAAACTATCGACACTTGCGCGGTGAATGTGTCACGAACAACTGGGTCGCTGCATTTGATTTGCTACGCCGGATTCTGGTTTCAGCCGATAATTGTACGAAATTAAAAATACAAAGAGTTTTTAATAACGTTTCTTTAAAGTGATTTTTATTTTTTAAAATTTCACTGAAAAAATATTAAATTTTAATAAATATTTATTTGAATAATTTTAAGTAAATATTTATTAAATATAAACGTAACGTATTCATTTAGTACAAGTATCATTAATTTAACTATCATTTTTAATAAGTAAATATTTATCTAGTAATATTCAAATAAATATGTATTAAGATTTAGCGACTTGCTTTTCAATGTGCATGCATTCTTTAGATTATTGAATTCATTATTGTTAAAAAGGATATTATTCTGATTTCGCAAAAAGAAAATAAAAATAATTATATCGAAAGAATGATTTTCCTGGAGTATCTAAAAATTTAACCAGCTACAGATCTGAAAATAATCTTGTTGGGCCATCATAGGACTAATAATTATGTAGGATACTCAAACTGGTTATTAGAATGTCAAAACTTTTTGCACTATTTCTTCTTATTATGCTCGAGATTCTTACATAATTATTTTAATGATCCAGCAAAATTATTTTCTGATCTGCATTTAGCTAAAGTTAAAGGGGTACGAAAAAGTGGGAAAATTTTATGGTACATAACCAATCGTCATGAAACTTGATACAGACGTAATATGAAGAAATCTAACTAAAATCAAATGGCTAAATGAGTGGATTCTGATCAAAAACTAGAAAATGGATTTATCGGGTCGTGTAACGACAGTGCCCGTTTGTCACTTATACAATTTCATTTTGGCGATTGAATAACGTTGTTGCAAGCATTATTTGCCCTTGTTTAACATTTGATGAACAACAAGAATGACATGAGCGTCAAGTGGAACGTACTCTAAGTACAGTTGAACGTGATGGAGTTTATATACTAATAAATATAAAGACATTGAGGAAACTGAAAACTTCGAAGTGATCAATCTACGAGCTCTGAAAAAAAAGCTTTATGATGCAATAGAAGACCGACAACGAGAAACTGTGATAAATAGAACCATGTTCGGATCACGGGACACGAGCACCGCTACGCGCAGTTTATATTTTGTGTTTTTATATTAAGTAGGCCGTGTGCCAGCCGAAATATTATTATATCTTATAGATAATATTTTAAGGTTTTATTAATTATTATATCATTTCAGCAAATACCTGATTTAGAATACGTTTCACTTGACGCTCATGGAATCATGTCATCCTTGTTATTTATCAAATGTTAAACAAGGACAAATAATGCTTGCGAACGTTATTCGATCATCAAAATGAAATTGTATAAGTGACAAACGGGCACTGTCGCCCCATGACCTACCAGATCCATTTTATAGTTTTTGACTAGGATCCATTTATTTAACCATTCGATTTTAGTTAGATTTCTTCATATTTTACCTCATATTACGTTTTATCAAGTTTCATGACGATTGGTTTTGTACCACAAAATTATCCCTATTTTCTATACTCCTTTTGAATACTTCAGCCAAATTGTTCTTTCCGTGTAAAAATAACTCAAATTAGGTATAATTTGACAATATGAATTTAACAATGTATATCAAGTAGTACTGCAGTGATGCATTAAGAGAATGATTTGATTGATACAATGGCTCACGCTGTAGAAAGTAATCGCACCGACAAGATTCGGGCGTGGAAAGGGAAGCTGGTAATTGAAATGGCTGGACGTCGGCAAAGTTGCCTGTTTCCATTTCGTTTGCCATCTTCCGTATCTTCGCGTGCTTTGAACAACTTCCGAAGCTTTGGCAAAAGATAGACGAGTCAACATACGTTTTCGTTGCAAGAAAAAAAAAAGAAAAAAACGAATACGAATAAAAGACAGACCAACTTTTGCAATCGTAGTTCTACACTACGGATACGCAGAAACGACCAACTACGTTCAATAGGGCCCCAATTAATTATAGCGTATTCTTGGAACATTCTACTGCAACGATTTATCCCATGGAATGAATAATCTCTCCGGAAACTGAGATTTAATCATTCTATCAATGTCGTGTACATATATAAAATGCTCTAAAACTACGTCACGGTACAATTGGAAAGGAGATAATTTCTCGTGTAAAAGTAAATAAAAAATATAGAATAGAATTTTTTCGTATATAACTTCTTTCAAAATAATCAAATTTAAATATTCATTATATGCGTACACTTGACTAGCCACAATCTGCTTGGTTCATCCCAATGGGAAAAGAATTCGGTTGCATTAATTGAAATTCTGGTTGAAAATGGAACAAATCAGAATTTTCTGATTGAATCTATTATAATTCTAGTTGATATAATCCGAATTTTGATTGATATAATCAGAATTTTTTAATTCGTTCATTTTCAAACACAAATTTTTCTCAGTGTAGACTGTTTACTGTAAGGGGTAAAGTGCTGAAGGCATTGCGGTGTGATTTGAGGCATTACTGGGAATTATTTAAGAGAATTGTGTATTATTATAATAAGTGATATGACGTTAAGAGAGCATTACTGGGCATTGCAGAACATTACTAGAACGTTATGGGCATTACTAGGGCATTAATAGGCATTAGTAGGCATTGGTGTATGTAATTTTAATCAGCGGTTTATCCCTTGATTTATTGTTATTTCTATATCTGAGTTTGGTATAAGTAGTTAAAAAAATATGTACAATGTAATAATTTTTAATAATGTATTCATTTATTAATTAAAAAATTGTTAAAAATGTCACCTTTCATGTCGCAGAGTTCTTGCTCGAGCAATTAAGGATGTTTTATACATATTTTCAAAATGATAACAAAATTATAAAAAATTACAGATTATTCTAAATCACATTTAAAAATAATACGACAAATTTAGTTTACTGTCAGGATCATAAGTTATTTTAATAAACAGTAGTATTTTTTTCATCTGTGCTCTAATTAAAATGTATGGAAATGTATAAAATAAAGGACAAAAATCTCAATTTTTTAATGTAAGTACGTAATGTGTTCAAGATTATTTATGTATAGAAGTTACATTGCCCAGTAAATAAACAAAATATTTATTTGTTCTATATCTTTAACTAATCAGTGAATCGCAATGAAACTTTGCATGAGTTATTTTGAATATTTGAAGAATTTATAAAAAAAAATTAGATTTTTATCATTTTCAAAATTTTAATTAAATAACCGACAACATAAAATAAATAAACGACAAAAATGTATTATTAGATAAAAATGTAATCTTGTTCACATAACTTTCATATGTATTGTAGTTTATTTGAAATGTAAGTATTAAACACATTTACACACAAATTTGATTTTCTTTGCAGGGTGTTTCTGTACATGTAATATCCTTAAAGGCGCACGAATTATAACCGATGGTAATAATATGTTAAAATTCTTCACTCTTTTTCGGGCATCCATACGATATTGTCTCTTGCAGATAATATTTAAACTCATCTTCTCGAAAACAGGGCTCTGTACAAAAAAAATTTTTATTCATATTTTCAACTTTTTTTATACGAGGGACCACCTCCTTCCCGCTGACACTATAATTTCCGAAACGCCCTGTATATCTGCACCAATTGAAAATAAATACTTTGACGGTTGTTCCACACGCATCGTTCCGCACGTTTCACTCACATATTCACAATCGTCTTTCATTTGCGATATTAAAACTATAATTCACGTGCATTGTTTGCCGCGCGCTTCAGCGAAATTGCGCACGAACGGACATCGCGGGCGTCGCGAAATTCACGAATGCAGGATGCAGCCGCGCGACTAAATGACCGACGAAAATCGAATAACTCGACGGTATTTCGTACGGCTTGCGTGCGACATGACAAACGCCCGGTGGTCTTCGCTCTGGCTTATCTGAGGGAGAGGAAAAAGTCCCCAGGAAAAACGAAAAAAGCGCGGTTCACCGTCACGCCCGATGAATTACTACGCGGCCGGCTGATACGCGATCTTATTATTTGTTGCGAAAAAAAGGGGGAGGACGAGCGCGCTTCGTGTCCATGAGTTTCGAAGATATAAGATGCAGTCGCATGTTGTCCTTTTTTGCACCAACAGTGGGATCGTTCATTTTATAGGAAGAGCTTTATTGTAAAAATATCGAAAATATATATGTTCCTTGTACATGTCTCGCTTCCTTTTTTTGTACGTAAATGTGTGTTTGTAAAGAAAGAGATCTAATACAACTATTGATAACGTAACAATGAAAGGATTCGATAACATGAATTATTTTCGAGAAGGAATATATGAATTGTGCAATCACCTTTGGTTCCACCAAGAACGTGGCTTTAATTACAATGTTAATACGTTGAAGATGGCCGAGAACAAGGCCAAAACGTTCATACGTATCTAAGAAAAAAAAGGATGAATATAATTAGTAAGAATCTTCTATTCACATATATAAAATATAGATATGCTAATGTCAACTGCGGTGTGCTCTCAGTTGCCTTTAACCCTCCGTTGATAAGGTGAATTTTTAAAACATATTCAGTAAGGTGAGGTCGATCCTATGTTCGTTTTTCATCTAATTAATGTACAAAATAAGTGAAAGAAGTAAATGAAACTTCATCCTCTGTTTATTTATGAATAAAATTTATAGATAAAAATACAATTTTATACATTTATACTTTAAATTAAACAAAAAACGCTTTGACTATTGGAATCAACGAACCGTGGGATTATTTTTATCCCAACCTAATCAACTAAAGGAGGGCTAATTGTATTTTTTGTTTTATTTTAAACATTGAGAGCCAAATAAAATAAGAATTCTTTTGTTAGATAAATTATTTTTATATAATTTTGTGCGTCTATTGTTACTTATATTTATGAGATCATTTTATAAAATAATTTTTCTTGTATATTGCTTTTTTTTAAATATGTGTTCGTAAAGAAAGAGGTCAAAATAACATCGATACTAACGTAGCAATGAAAAGCATAGATTATTTTTGTGCGTCTATTTATATAGAGTGTTCCCAAAAGGTGGTATCAAATTTTAGGGGTATGTAGAGCGAATTAAACTGAGTCGAAAAGTCCTCTACCATTTTGCAATTTTCGCAATTAACAAGATATTAATTACTAAAAATTGTCAAATATTAGTCTTGAATAATTGTTTACTCAAATGCTATCAACTTTACAGAAAAACTACAACAGACAAAAATCGTTAATTTTCTCCTCATAAAGTTCTAAGAATTTTTTCAGAATTTTTTAATACCGTATTTTCTCACGTTGGTAAAAATAAGAAAATGCAGTACTAAAAAATTGATAAAAAATTCTCAGTTTACGCTCTACATACCCTTAAAATTTGGTACCACCTATTGGGAACACCCTGTATATTATACCAATAAAATCGTTTTCATAAAATACCTGCACACATCTGCTTTTCTGTACGCTTCAACTGCCAATAAATAGTACATATTATTCGCGCTATATAAATTCCTTTTATAAAAATATATCGATGATCCATATGCAAATAAGAGAGATTGTGTTGAGGCGTACTCGGTATTCAACATCCAATGTCCATGACGCAAGCTGACGAGAATGACGAGAATGACCCGCTTATCGTTGTAACACGCTCGTCGATTATTCGGCATTAGTGGTATTATCCTCCTGCAATTCCTCCACGTATAAATTGATCTGGACCGATGGCGATATCTGCGAGCGGTACTTTCGCATCTACAGCAACGAGATGTGTATCGAGACATAATCAGCGTACGTAATCGGATCTACGTTCTTGTAGTTTTTTTTATTACAGTTGTATGTTATCGTTGTACAAATATTTTTGTGTCTCCTCTCTACTTTATTTAGTTTCGACTGTCCATATAGTATCGAAAAAATTGTACAGAATTACGTTTAACTATATTTTGTAGAAATGACCCCAATAAAAGGTTTTTTTTCGCCCGTTTTTTAGACTCTGTACGCCAAATGATACCCTGCAATAAGATATTAATTACAAAGAAGTTTCAGATTGAGACAATTGTTATCATAGCTAGAGGGGGGGGGGGGGGGGAAGGGGGAGGTCGTATTACGTCTATGCAAAAATCCGTTTTCTTTTACATTCCCAGCTCTGATAATAATTGTCACTTCAATTTCAAATTACTTCTCTGTAATTGTTTCAATATAAGGTAAAATTTGGCACACAGTTCAGTTTCAAAATCGAGGGGCCAAAAAACGGACGATTTTTAGGATCACTCTTTGTAAGACGGTTTTTTCTATTTTTAAACATATATGAATATTCTTTACTCGCTGCTTCTTCAAAGCCTTCATAATCTTTTACGATCTCTGCGTAACGTAGACGGCCAAGTTTGTCGCTTACGTCACTTACGCAATTCATCAAAAATGTAATTCGACCGAAGTCAGGTCGGTCGGCACGCGCGTTATTTAATGCAGGCGACTTTCTATTTTGCCAACAGCCCCGGTGTGCTTTCTGTCGCGTTCGCTATCGGAATTTTAATCTGTACGCGCATACAGGGCGCGGCGGACGCGCGTCGCGTCGCCGAATGCAAAGCGAAACGAGCGCGAGGTACTCGTGACAGAGCGTTTGACATGACGACAATTCCGTCATTACGCTGTCGACGGAATGCAGCACGCCTGTGTGAAAAGCGCGTCCTAACTTTTCGCCCCTTTCATTTTCCCGCATACATTCCGCACCACCATCGATTATTTATTCGGATTAAATGGGAAGGAATTTTACGTTTGAACGCAATCACGTTTATACCGGCGAAGTTGCATTCTTTCACGAATTTTCCGCTCGCGATTACAAGGTTCCGAGAATTTATTGCGAAACTATAAATATAAAAAAATAAATAAATGCGGCGGTAATGGGTATATTACGTACAACACTCATCAATATACTTGATACAGATGCAGCGTTCCAATATTTTTATTGAATTTAACGACTTTCTGATACGTTGAAAAACAAAAATACGATAATTGTTAATACAAAATAAAATTTCAATCGAATTCAATAAATAATGAGTTATCTGAAACCGTATAAATATGATACCGTAGATATGATTCAAAAATTGTTCATAAAATTATTCACAATGTAATGAGATTCATATGACGAGGTGGATTTATGCAAAAATAATCATCTCTTATTTGCATGATTTTTAAAAAATAATTTATTTGAAGTTCGATAAAAATATGTCGTCTAAATGTTAATCAAATGCATTTCTGCAATGCATTTAAATAAATGTCACGAATGTCAAAAATAAGAAAAATTGGGGCAGCTTAAAAAATCTAAGTAAGTCAATTTTACACGAGTAAAAAAACAAAAAGGATCATTTATTAATAATTCATTTTTGGCGATAAAGTATCTTCTAAAAAAAATAAAAAAGAATTTAAAAAAAGAATCAAATAAATAAGTTCACCACAAAGGCAAATATAATACCACTTCTTTTAGAAATTTTATTCACCACATTATTGCTCGAAAAATGAATTTGATTGCGTTACAATGTACGATTTTCATCGGCTCTCGCTGATATAATAAAATTACGCTCTACAAAAGTTTCTCTCACAAAATTACGAAGACAATTACGGTTAATTGCTTGTCTGCGATAATCCGTTACAGTACGAGACTCTCTATTTCGCATAAAAATTTATTGCTTGAAAAAGAAATAAGCATTCAAGAAAATAAATCTGGAATAACGAACACATGTTATTAATGTTACATGTAATATTAATTTATTTTCGACAATGCATAGTCGACGTTCCTTCTGAAAGGGCAGCTAAATGGGTTCGTTGATGCCTAATACACCAAAATTACGCCTTTGAAAAATTCCTTTCGTCCAATTACTCGCTCAATTACCGCCAATTATTCGCCGTATCGCGACGTTACAATACAGAAGCTCCAAGCTTTATGCAAAATCGAACGTCCATGCATGCACCTTCCGTCGCGCATCGATAAGAGCGTGAATTCACGCGATAATTGGGGCTGTCGGCACGCACGTTACAACGCCGACCCATGATAAAAGGTATACATGAACCTGCATGTACCTCATCCTTCCACTCGGCCTTCGTCGCTAATTCAAATTTAATTCCGCGCGAATTAAAAGTTTTCTCTGTGTACCGTTCCCTTGTGCGTTCTAATCGTAATTGGCTCGCGTCTGTGAGCTAGTTGCTTTCGCGTCAATTCATCTCTTGGATGCGGAAATATCCCGAGTCTACATCTGGATCGAATCCCGATATATCCCGGGAATACGGTCATACTCGTTACACACTAACAGGTCGCGCGCGTTTGCGGCCTGAAATCGCTGAGCTGCGATTTTTATTTCGCAGTTACATCCCGTTCCTGGCGATGTAACTGTCGTCTAACGAGCGTGTATTGCGCCTTCACTGGCGATCGTGATTTTGATCTGTGAGTTTCGTGACATGCGAGAAAGTAATAGTTCTAACGCCCAAAAAAGCACAAAAATTAAGATGCGATAAAATTGTGTGTCTAATATAAGAAAACATGTTCATCTTAATTGAAGGATTGTTTTATATCCATCATGTTTCCTCACTGGATTATATTTGATTCTATCGTAGTCTATGATTCGTAGAATTAACAGAAGATTGATATCGTCACAATAAAATTGTAATGGACCACGAAAAATACATACACATTGTTAAATTCATAATGTCAAATTATGCTCAAAATTTGTCTTATTTATAATCACTTTTATAGATCGCCACTGTTCCTACTGAATATGCCGTTAATTTAACTAACACATATTATTTTCACTAACAAGATCTAGTGTGTGGCAAATGCTCAATCTTCGTAATTGTTTAACACAATGGAATTAAATAATTTAACTCAAGAAAAATTGTATTAAATTTGACTCAGATTTAGTTTATTATTTAGTGCATACGCGTTAATATGGATGTTGTTTACGTTGAAACTGATCACAAAAATAGATTGATTTACATTCTGACTCTCTCACATGGAAGTTAAAAATAATAAAATGTTATTTTACTTAATAGATTGAGTTACCACTGTTCCTTTGATATCTAACAGTGCATGTTAAAATTACAGGAATTGATAGAAAACGTAACTCGAGCGACGTCGAATGCTTCGAAAAGCAAAGTTCTAAGGATGCTTTGGTTGAATAATATCAGCTAAAAGTATACTACAAAAATCATTATCAATCATAAAATTTGGATGGTGAATACGCTTTGAAACCAACTGCAATAAACAAAACAAGAAATAATTTGGTTTATACTGGCTTATGTAGCGCAATTACTTTATTTTGCCTCAATTTTAGGTAAACAACTTTTAAATGAGTAAGTAGATTGAAGTAAATTTTTGCATAAATATTAATTAAAATTTTATCAGTGTATTTAAAAAATTAATTTAATTCGTCTTGATTAAAATTGACATAATACTATTTTCTTATCAAATTTGCAAATATGTATTACATGATTTTACCTCAGAATCAAGGCAAATAAAAGAATTAAATTACTTTTTAATGTAATAACAGCGCAATATCTCTATATATAAAATTTTTAGTAATATTACTCAATTAAAATTTCTTAGTAATATTTGAATTGAGATGTGATAAAAATTTTTTTTTGTAAGGATATATATCACACTTCAAGGCAAATTACAAAGATAACAAAAAAAAAGCTCTAGATTCTCGTATACATTTTATTCAATTACGGCTAACGCTGCCATGCGATGTTGACAGAGAGTGTCTCTTTTCGATTGAAACGTCACGAAGATATCGCATGGTATCGGTTATAGGTCGGAATTTTGGGCAAAATGCCGCGATGTGATTCGGCGTTGTCGACTATCTGTGCGGCAATTCGTATCGCGGGCATGTCGGCTACACCAGCACCGAAATAAAACCTGCAAAAGGGAGCACTGTGGCGGCCCACGCGCACCCTTTTGTCCGGGAGATCGCGATTCCGTGCACGTAGTCGCGATACACGACGCCCGCGAGGATGAGGTGGTTTTCCCGCCCCGTGGGAGGGGGTGGTAAAAGCATTGTGTCCTCCGAAAGTAGCTCCCGGTCTGCAGTCGACAGGAAGCCCAAGAATACCGAGAGAATTATCTGGCACGGGCGTAAAGGGGAGAATCGTGATGAGAAGGGAGGAGCGGTCGCGTGACCGCGTTACTTCCGGGAGGGAAGAAAAGCCGCAAAGGTTGCGGGCGGCGATACTTTCGCGAGAAACCCCGAAGGGTCGGCGATAAAGCTACACGCGGAGGAAAGAGAGTCTGTGAGTGTCTGTGGAGATATTTTTTGAACGAGGTATATTTTATACTCGCGAGGATAACAGTGTGTGGGGAGTGTGAGATAAGTCGAATCTTAATACATGATGACTGATCGCATTAGGAATGATGACGCCAGTGATCGCGTGCGGCACTGCCATTACGCCGGAAGCGTGATACTGCGAATTTTTCGGGTGAGTGCAAAAATCGTGGATATGTGCAAATAATTTGTAGTATGATAACGCTAAACGATCCCACATTTAGCAGATACGGAAGCTGACGAGAAAGGAAGAATAAGAGAGACAGAGAGAGATAAAATGGCGTTTAATACCTAATATTCTAGGAGTCTTAAGAACATATATTCTTGAAGTAATTTTGAGACGAAAATCCTAATACGAAAATATCGAGCTACAATAATTTTTTGAATTATAAGCTAACTTTAAATGCTTTAAGTTAACGTTTTAACATAATTTCTTAATTTAAAAAATACTTGTTTTATATAATGATGATCACACATCACGTACGTTTTATGTTCTTGACGTGTATGCGGTTAATATACTACAATTTGCTCCAGTGAAGTGAGTCAGTTACTTTTCTATGTTTCATCTCATCTGTTTTAAATTCTGACTTCGTCGCCTTTAAAGATCAATCAATCGACTGACACCATCCAGCTGCCTAACTGGTAAGGGATTATATGGGAGAGTGGTGGCTCTTCTCACGATTAATTTACTAATTTGTATCATCGTCTTTTTGTAACACGATACTGTAGATGGCTAAAATATTAGCTGAAACGTCTACATATATATATATGTTTGTAATATCGGATTTATGTAATAATAGCGCAATTATTACAGCGTCAATTCCCATTAGCCTTTTGTCTTAGTTTATTTATTTGCATTTGAAATTTCTGGGAATTTGTTTCTATTATTGTTTGTTTAAAGTAAATTATGAGAATTAGCATGTTGGAGAGAGAGAGAGAGAGCGCAAGAAATGTGAAATGATAGGATGCGAAAAAGCTGACTCAGTTATCTCTCCAGGATAAGAGAAATCGAAGAGAATTTTCGTTCGTAAACTTGGGTCGCCGAACAGGTGTAAAGTAAAAGATAGGCGACGACGACGGTCATGGCGGTCGCTCGCAGCGAGATCACGCGACGCGCATTTCTAACGAGGGTGTATTTGCAGGGCACGTAGATGGCGGAACACACATCTGTATGTAACGTATGCAGCTGGTCGCAACCGGCTGCCGTTGCGCGATGTTTGTCGCGTGTACTGTAAATGCTTTCATAAGGTTACACGTGCTCGCCGTCTCTACCGTAAGCAGCCTTCGTATCGCTGTAAGTAATGACGAGGATATCAACGGCGGGTCGAAAAGGTGAGCCAGGTCGTAAGGTGAATTGAGGTAAATGCGCTTGTATTCGTTCCGTTGCAGCGAAGAAATTGCACGGGGTAGAGAAAACGTTCCGCGCGCGAACGGTAGAATCTTGATCGCTCTTAGTGCTCCGTGCGCTTGTTCTACGTTCACGATTTATCGTTACCTATTTCTCGTGTCGAATAATAAAACGATTGAAAAGTACATTAGAATTGTTGCAAGTAAAATGTAAATTTTAAATCGCGTTATTGAAAGGCGAAAATATTTTGGGATAAAATACGAAGATTAACATGCTTTGTATAATCCACTGTCGTGCATGCGAGTGTAAATTTTCCTGGAATTTTTTTAATTCCATTTTTTTTCTGTTGCAGCTTCGTTGGTTGCTCGAGAAACGGGATAATACGAAGTCCGAGATGCAATTAATTACTTGTTTGTCGATATTACGCTGGACGCAATTTCTCTGGTGGAGACATTTGATCGACGTCCGTACCGCGCAGTAATAACTCACTTTTAAGACAGTCTTCGATCAACTCCAGTTAACACGTCTTTTTTCTCTCTGTAATACTGAAGGAAAATTAATGTTATTTATATCGCAATTTTTGCGTTAAGCTGAGATACCTCCCTTTAAATTCTTTAAAGTACATGGTTTCCAAATTTTGTGGAAAACAAAGTTTCCAAGATAATTTGACTGAATTAATAAGGAATCATTTACTATAAGTATAACCTAAAGATTTGTTGGATAAATACATTAAGCGACACACACAATAAAGTGAAAAATTTAATATAGAATTGAACAAAAAGATACCAGTTAAAAAACTGCGAAGTTAAACTTTCCGATATACATTGTTACATCTATTCACAAATAGTATTAAAAATGGTAACGAAAGTAGAACTCGTACACTTTTGCACGCGCAATCTCATAAAAATTTAGTCTCTCGAAATCGTCTCTTTCGAGAATATATATTTAACGTCATATCCATCGCAAACTGCTGATATGCCAGAGGTATCTTTAGAAACATATTTCCTCACATTTTTCCACCGATACACGCCTGCTTTCATTTATACGAAGTCATTCGACTGCGTAGCGTAACACCGGATACTAGCGCAATGAAATTATTTAACGGCTAGTAGCGTGCTGTAAACAATACTCGGAAATTCGCATTGCAATCTGCTTGGACAAAGGGCCGTTCGGCTGCATCAGGGCCTGGACGATGTGCTTTTATTGCCCGGCATCGGGGTGGCCAGTTGACCATCGACCATGAACGAACCGCCTCTTTCTGGTCGTCTCTCGCGGTGCTTTCGTCAGCAAGCCGCTGGTGTGTCGCTGCAATTGTATATCAGGTGTGCGGCACTTTTTCAATAAATCCGTTGTCGTTTAACGATCGAGTGGTCGCTAAAAGGACGATTATACGACACACGGGCACTATTTCGCGTTCGGGTTCGCTATCCCGATGCACGACATGAGGCTATCCTATTGGCTATCTATTGTTCTCTGGTACACACTTCGTTACGAATAATTCTGATTTTATTACTTAGAACTCGGAAGAGAAAGACGAGATTTCATGTACGAGAGCACGATTTTATTGCCAAGCTTGTAAACTGCGCGATGGGTAGGTAGATAGAATTTATTTCGAATCTCTGGAACAAGCCTCTTCAGTAGAATAGTAATTCTCAACAATATCAGCTAATTGATAAGTTGGATGTAACAATATAAAGCTCAAAACTTTGATATTTATTCAAGAAGATATAAACGGATAATACCTTTGAAATAGCTACTTGTCTGAAAATATTAAATCAATCATTTCTGTCTAAATTATATTCTTAATTGATATCTTTGTCAAAATTATACTTTGTTATTGTTTTTAACTTATTTCACTAAAACATTGATTTTGATCTACTCGCTGTTATTGCACCCAAGCTTTCAATTGTCGATTGTAATAACAAGTAGAATTTAGAGCGTTTTCAAGCGCGACGATAAAATTGGGACAACTCTACGGCAAAAACTCAAGAGTCATTAAAAAGTTTCGATTACTCTCTCTCTCTCTCTCTCTCCTTTAACTTTGCACTTTTCATTTGTAGGCAGGTGCGAAATAAAACCGCAAAGTGCAAAGTACAAAGTGCAATATAAAAAAAGCAGAAAAGTATTATTTTTATCAGGGCGGCCGTAATCAATATTATTCGAAATCGCGTGAAATTACAAATACAATACGTAACAGAATCGGAATTGCATTCGGAACGAATAATCTTTTTACGATACCGCGGGGTAAGCTGTGATTTATATCTATCGGAAAATGATTTTCTTAACGAGACGTTCGACGTCGCTCGATTTTAAAAAGTTCTAGCGGCACAATGGAACGTGCTGTATCCATTAATCGGCGGCATAATGCATCGATAACGAAGGGGAAATAAGAAACCGGGCTATTACTAGGCGTAATCTACGGCTGGAACTTACTTTCCGAGACTCGAGGATCGAAACGACTTCGGGGATAAGGAGCCATTCTTCCACTTTGGAGCCAGAAAAGTTCGTAATGGGAATACGATTAAATTGCAGTTGGATTGCTAGAAAAATATTGCCATGCGATGCACGAGAAGGTCGTTAATCTCTTACGGAATTCAAACAACGCTCGAACATTACGCTTGAACACATTACTTCAAAGACTTTTATATGCCTATCCAAGAACTCTTGTTCGTATATTAGCAGAACATTTATTCATCTTAATCGCGCGTTTTATAGCTAGTATCATTTGATATGAATCTTTAACCCAATTAGCACACACGATTGGGTCGTTTATATATTTATATGTCCTATGTATTTTTTTTCTTCGAAAAACATAGGCACATCAAGTAATTACAGTTGGAAAATGTATGTAATTTAAATTTAATACATTTTTTACATGTCCCTAACAGTTCACTTACATTTTTGTATTAATTTAACCGAAGATGAATATATTAGAAAATAACACAAATATTATGTATAAAATTAACACAAAAATGTAACACTGACGCAATTTGTAAGTAATTATATTTCTTCATTAAAATTAACATTTAGATATGATATATTAAATTTTTCTATAATGTCAAAAAAATATTTTGTAATATTTTGTAATATATTGTAGGAATGAAAAGATAACTAAATCAAAAGAATAATGATTTTATATCGAATGTAAATCGATTCGCACACCTATAATCGCCACATTTGTGGATAACGAATTTGCTCATAAAACCTATATTAAAACAAATTGCTTCGCTTTTGCCCAGATCATATACCTATCTACTTAATAGTGTGCACGGGTGATAATAATAAAATTATACGCCACCAGAATAACTGACCGCATATCAAACCAATTATAGGATATTGATTTTCCTTTTTCCTTCGAGTGCTTTCATACACTGCTCGATAATGCCTCTTTCTCGAACGAATTATTGGCAGGCTGCTTCCTTTCGACAAATACGATATCCTTATATCTTTGTAATAATTACTTCCCGTAGTTTCAGTATTAATCCGTAAGAATACGAGCAAATAATTTCAAATATCGACATATTTGCGATACCTTTTAACTTCTCCACTGTATGTTTAATTTACTACTATGAAGAAAGTAGTTAATTTCATCTTCTAAATTTCGATTTGTTCCTCAGTTCCGATGTAAAACAATAAAATGCAAAATATGGACAAAACGCCAACGTTTAAAAGACATGTGAAGCTTTTTGACGTGTTTCGCACGTTTTTGGGAATTTTATAAATGTTCTACACGGAGAGAATTTTTTCTTAGAATTTACCCTGAAAATATGACAGCCGTGGGACAACATTGTATTTCGAAGAATTTTAATATAAATCTCTCTCATTCATTAATAAAACTATATACAATAAAGTATAAAGTAAGTTTGATCAATTTTACTGAAGTGCATGGTAAAAATCTTTAAAATATTATACTGTATCACAATTACCATATTTTCAGGGTAAATTTTAAAAGAAAATTCTCTCCGTGTATGTGAGAATCTTTTTAGCGTTCAATCCAACCTCGCTTTACGACCACCTGCCATGCTGGTTCAAGTTTGGATGCCCGATCCCTGAAAGTCAAAGACAAGCGCGACATGCGGCGCCGCGCCATTCGTATGCTACTTTTCACTTCGGCAACAAATATGAAGCCGATGTACCGGCTGACACCGACCCGAAAATCTCTTGCTCGCGATTCCGATCCCCTCTTTCACCCCACGTATATCCGCTCTCTTTTTCGCTTCAGGATTAGTTGGAAAGTCGAGAGCTACGATCGCTACGTGCTTGAAATAGGAAAGTCCATCCATATTCTTTTCGCACTCGCCTTTTTCATTTATACGGGGGAAAACGCCTCTGCATAAACGTGCCGAAATTTATGGCCGCGAAGAGCCTCATTTCATCCCCTTTCGGTTCAGAGGAAAGTGAACGCCATCCAACAATTCTCCTTGTTGGTCCTTTTCTTGTTCTCCAAAACGATAATTAATTATACGCGAATCGAATTTCTCGATCTACCGAGACGCGGCTCCGTGAAAAGGTCCGAGATTTATTTTGCTCTCTCACATCCAATGAAAATCTCAATGGTCTTTCTCTTTCCATTAAATTATTATAATTGCTTCTGTGTACCTCTAGCATCCGAGACTTTAATTTTAATCGCTGTTTCAGAGAATCACTCTCTCTGATGAGTTTAGAATCCATTTTTTCATTAATAAAAACATCGAGAAAAATCATGGTATAATTTTTACTTCTTCAAGATAATATATTCGGAACTTTAAGCATCTTTAAATTGAGATAAAATTAAATTAAAATTTTCTTAAAACAGAGTTTGTTCAAAATTTTTTTATTTTGAGATTATATTTTCATCACTTATAGATATATATATAGAAAACATAATAATGGTAATATTTTATATCGCTGATAAATAGGAATAATATTTAATAATGTCTTAATAGAATAAAAACCAATATATTTAAATGCATTTATCTATTACAGTTCAAAAGTGCAGAAATATATAGAATTTCAGGAAACACAAATTTGGAAATTAATTTACGATGTCATTTTCATCGCAGAACGAACGGCCGGTGCATATGTCGCGAGTTAGGACTTAGTACTTAATTAGTCAACTCTGTTATATTCCGACCGCTGTAACCTATATTAAATACCCACGTTTAATCGTCGTGACGTTTCTCAATTTAGCTGCTGCAGTTTGTAGACCTTTCAGTCCCGACACATAGAGATCAATTGACCTTTGCGTTGATATTAATATATTAATAAATGCGTCGACGATAATATATCAGATCCGATTTTAAAATGAGATGCTTTGGCAAATTTGTAGACTTTAGAAAACGCTGTTTCTCATCCATTTTAAATTTGAAATATCTTTAGATATTCACGTGAGGTCGAGCGCGTTCATGTTCCCTCGATATTCGCTGGTGCGACGAGATTGATCTCAATCGGTGCTTCACAACCGGAAAATATCGTGCTGTCCACAACACGATATTAATCGAGTTGCAATCCGATCATTTTCGATCAGAAACTGCGAGCCCCAACGAACACTAAATGATTAGCAGTCGTCTTTATAGCTTCGTACAGCTCCGTTTATTTCGTGCGTTTGACAAACGCATTCTCGGAGAAGAGGAATGGTTGTTGTGAACGGCCATAATAACATGTGACGTTGCGATAAAACTTTGTTAAACAACCGGCAGACCTGGATTTATTACCGCAAGCGCAGCCGCGGTGTGTATTTGCATACGGTTGACATGGTTGGCCACAACCATGCTTTATCCGCGGCTATCAATATTATTTACGTTAGCTTTCATTTAATAGTTCGATCAGCCTATATAGAGAGAATAATTAACGCGATCAAATTAATTATAACTTACTGGCCTCTATTGATTGCTTAATAACTTCTTTCCGCATTATGATACAGTTTTTTTAATTCATACATAAAACAGATTTATGCAGGATATTTTGGAACGTATATGGAAAAAACGATTTTACTGAAAATAGCGATTTATCTAAAAATTCAACTAGAACGTAGTTCGAAAAGTTCTCAGACACAGAATGATGCCATGAATATCAAACTGCTGTAATTTTCAACAAGTTTGATTCTGCACAAGGCTACTATTAATATTTCAGACAGATGAGTTCATTAATTTTTTTTTCGGTCATCTAAAACAACCAACTTGTGGTTCTATCATGCACCCGTTCACACTTCTTCAATTGCAGTCGCAAAATTGGATGAATTGCGCTTCGAATTGATTCTGCACGTACCGTATTCACTAGATTTAGCTCCCGGTGACTTTTTCCTCTTTCCAAACATGAAGAAATAGCTCGCAGGAAAAAGATCTGGCTCAAATACGGAAGTAATCGATAAAACTAACGCTTACTTTGAAGGCTCAGAGAAATCGTATTATACAGACGGTATGAACAAGTTAAAATATCGTTGGTTGGAGTAATGTAATAATATTAAACTAAAAGAGGACTATTGAAAGTAAAAAAAATTTTTGCCAAAAATTATATGTTTTCTTTCAGGCCAAGAACTTTTTGGACTACCCTGTAGATCTGAAGAATAATTACACAGAACGCTCAAGCAATGCTACAAAAAGTTATGATATTTTGAGAACTAATTTGAACGTTTTATGTACTTTGGTGGTCGACAAAATCATTTTCAGATCTGTATCTACCAAAATTTTTAGATTTAGATGTCAACAAAACCGTTCTTTCTCATTGTATCGTCTTAATTTTGATACCATTTTAGGATGATAAATTCGTATAATCAATAGAATATAATTATGTTTATAAATTTCGTTTATATATAAATTTCGATAACAATGAGATAAAATAAGCAAAAGGAGTGTGAACTATTTTTACCTACGACATAATATTACAATTACGTTACTTCCTTTCTCAGCAAGAAAATGGTAACTCTCAGCTAACGGTCTTACGAGCATCTGAGAAGAGAAGGTTCGCCTCTATTGTGTGGCACGTCCTCGCGTTAAGGCGCGTACATGAAAAGTTACTGAGATAATATAGCACAGTTTTGCGACACTTGACGCGGTAAGACAATAATAATAATAACAGTACAGTATGTTTTGTTGAATTTTATATATTGCCAAGTCATATGAAAATCGTCCGCGTCATACGAAATGCGAATGCACGTCGCCGCTTCCATTTCTCGTCGAGATGATATTTTTACAATTAAGTCCGCCATGAAAACCCTCGGAGGTCCGCTGGCGGCGGCGTACGATAATCGCTTTCAGTTCACATTTGTACGATATTACGGACACCGTGTTACTTTCTCCTCGCGAGAAACGAGAATCGTGTAATTCGCATGATCGGATACGGTCGTGCGGCTCGAGATAGTCGAGCTTCCCTCCGAGCGACAACGTTGCAGTAGCGTCGCGATTTTCCACCCCGATTGTTTCCGTGAAACAACGTTAGCCGAAACGTTTGTTTTCGTATGCGCTGCTGTCCATCAGAAACTAAAGGGGAATCAAAATAACTGGCGATTTCTCTGCGGCCTTTGTACTCGGCGTACAGTTTCGATTAATCCCAACGAATGCCGAGATTTTTGCGCCCGGTTATTTCGATGCCGCAATCAAAAGACTCGCGTTCCGATACACTACTAAAAAAAAGCACGAAAACACGATCCTAGGAACGAAATGTAAAAAAAAAGGGTTGCCGATGTTGATATCAAACGAGCGAGCTTTTGATAATCGATTTAGCCGTGCTCGCTATCTGGATACCTTTTTCCCACCCCTAAAAGCAATTATTTTTAATTGTTTTTCAGTAAATAGTTACTACATATAACATGAACGGCCTTTCGGTATACACATTTATTACACGTTTATTACCTACTTTTTTTCAATAATATATATGTACATTTAAAAAATTTTTGATATTTTTTGTGGTATAACTCGAAACATAAAACATATTGATTTATGTTCAGTGTAAAGCCACGACAAGTAATCATCTATTATTGCCAAGGACAATAATCACAATTACCGTAGTTGTACGTACATAATGGCGAACATTTCGACGATGGCGGTACAATGCTTGTAATTTTCACATTGTAAAGCGACAATACCTAATTAGATTCGATTAGATTCGACCAGTATTCCAATGAACCATTCCAGTGAAATGCAAGGCACAAGTTTTTCACCATTAGATGAGAAATTGTAGAGCGGGTCCCGCAAAACAGTTTCCATTCTTTTATCTTCTTTTTTCTTTTCTCCGAGATAATTAGATGTATTCAAATGAACCCGGAAATCCTTTCACGTTGTAACTTCAAGTGAATTTTGCACGTGCTTCGGCTAATTTTTCCTTCGCGGAGTGCGAACGTCATGTATCTCGAACTACTGCAATTTGCGAGTTTTCTCCTCTGTCGAGAGGCGAATTCAGAAACGCGTAAAATTCTCTTTGTGATTAAAACGAAAATCCAAATTACTTGCATTGCATGTAGAGATGTGCAAAAAGAAAAATATGAATATTAGTGAAATATTCCTGCTTATATAAAATATATAAAGCAAACATAAACATAAAAATAATATTCTGTTATATATATGTATATTATTATTGTAATTAACATTAACTGATAAATTATATAACATATAAGTTATTAACGTACAAGTTAATATCTATAATAAATTTACGAAACCTAATATTTTTCTCATTTAAAATTGGGAATATATATATATATATAATATTCAAAAAAGCAATTTATTAACTCAAAAAATACTGTTTATATAATAACGAAATAACTTAATGACAACCCTCTCTTCTCCCTGCAAAAAAAACTCAGAAAAAGCAATGAAATTGTTAAAACAAATTGTAACAAAAAAATAAACGTAGCTGATAATATCAATAAAATCGAATTTAATATGTACAGAGAGAGAGAGAGACATATAACAATAATAATTAAAGAAAATAAATAATAGTGAGTAACAAAGAGTTAAAAATTAAATATTTTATATCAATGTGTTACATATGATACTTTTTCAGTTTTTTTCAACGTACATGATAAAAAAAAATATCTGTCTTGTTGTATTGCTGTGTTCTATTGCAGTAACTCAGAAATTCATGCGTTTAAATACGTGTCAAAGTCGATCTGACCTGACCTAGAAGAGTCTGGTGGAGTGATATGTTGTTCACGAAATTGCGGATGAAACGTGGTGCGAATGAACGGTGTTCCGAACTGCAAAACTTCCAAATGTGTATCTACGGCCAGTTAGTGTATCGCCCGCCTGCGGTCCAGGGACCTCGAAACTTTCCTCGAACGAACTTTATCGCTGCCGATTTTTCACGACTTCCACCCGTCAATGGCGCGACACGCCCATGGGAGATGAGAAAATCGTCCGGTTTGCCGAATCTTTAACGATGACAGTGGATATAGTACGCGACAAGTGGTTGGCACGAACAAAAGAGGTTCTGCCATCATGAGAAATCACGTTCTTTTACTCGTATGGGAGAAAATATTGGATGTTACTTAGGAAACTGTATTTTCATGGGCGTGCCCAGAATATTTTCCAGAGGAGGAGAAAGGATTAACAATTCTGTTATTACATAAACAGGAATTTTTTGACTTAACGAATTGTTTTTTGAATATTTTAGAGCTTGTAATGTCTTTTTCTCATTCTTCACTTTGAATGAGAAAAATATTAGGTTTCGCAAATTTATTTTTTTCTTCGAAGAATGTGTAGGCACACAATACAGTAGGTAATTAAAAATGAAATATACAATTGTGAATGGAGTACTCATTAATATCTCAGCGTATATTCTGTTTTTCTGTTAAAAAATATTGAGAAAATTTTCCTTATATATCAGATACTTTGTCAAAAGTGTAACTAACGGAAGTTTCCGAAATTATTTACATGATCATATAAATAAAGGGAGAGGAGAAGATAGAAAAACAAATTTCCTGCGACAACAAAAATTCAAAGTAAAAAGTAAAGTTATATTTTTTATAATTATAATGAAAAAAATAAATAAAAAATTTCGGGAGGGAGTTAGAACCTTCCCCCTCCCCCTCTCCTTAGATACACCTATATGTATTTCCACTTTAACCGTCTACACAATGAGACTTCTAAGATGTAAAACTTAATTAGCTTTAAGTTCCATAGTCAATTATTCTTTCCACATTCGATTGTAATTGATTAATTTTTTACGGCTGGAGACTTAAAGCTTAAGTTTTATGCTGCAAAATTTCATTTTGTCAGTAGATACCGCTTTATGTAACGTAGAAAATAAGAATACGTCGTCAACGAAGCTCCGATCGTAGATTATTTTGAATTACCAAACTTATCGCAAGCAAAAATGGATACATTTAGTTATTTCCGTTGATAATTTTATCTCGAAACAGATTCTGTCAAGCGTTTGTATGCAAAGCTTCGCCGTGAGAGGAATCAGATTTACGTATGAGCATATAACCGATTATTAATTTTGATCGTGAAAGGGACGAATCTCGCCTAATGCGCGCACGTATTATATACGCGTTCGGAAATTAGTACGAGCACGTGCGAATATACGTCCTGTACCTATTTAGTTAGATTAAATCAATGGAGGATCGGCCGAGAGATAGGTCAATGTACGAAAATCCACGGACGCGCGCAGCAGTCGCATTATGTCCCTGGGACATCGTAATCGCATTAATTGCATTGACCGACACCGGGAGCATCGGGTGCACAAACGCAGTTGGACGCGGCTGGGAATTCGCTGCGGACAAGTTCGGCGACGGAAAATTTCCAATATTTGTTTCGCGCTCCAAGTTGACAGGCCCCATTCCGAATTGATGGCGACCGTATCGAGTGCCGCTGCAGCAGAGATGAATTCAGTCGTGGAACAGATGGTTCGCACCAAATATCCAAAATCGTTCGTAGTTCGCGGTGCTACCTTTTGCGAACGTGGTCAGACAAACCTTGAAAATATCCCTAAAGTATTTCAAGTAAAGATCCCACTTGGGATGGAAAAAATGGTTTTATGCTAAGTATCTAAAAAAATTAACTAAATGCAGATCTTAAAATAATTTCATTAGAGTACTATCAAAATAATGCAGGAGGTTTAAATTAAAGTTGTTAGACTGTCCACATTTTTTGTAGTGTTGCTTATTATCATACTTGAGTTCTTTACATAATTATTTTGATATCTATAGTTTAATAAGATTATTTTGAGATCTGCATTTAGCTAAAATTTTTAATACTTTGGCAAAATCATTCTTTCCGTGTAAATAGGATTTTTATTTCAAATAAAATTATTTTTATATCTGGATCTACCTAAATTTTTTAATACTTTAGGAAAAACGTCTGTGTATAGAATATGACGTCTTATGTGCTAAGGATACATATGCAAAAATAAAGATGTTTTGGAAAAATTATTTACAACGATTAAATGTCAATCGATTTTGCGGACTCTTCTCATGCGACAAATATGTAGTCGCGGTGATGATAATACGCTTATTTCGAAAGCGCAGAAATGCATAAAGATCGGATTATTGTTGAAATCACGTGAATAAAAAGTATATTCGCACATCTGATTTGTATTCAATTTCACTGACGCTCACATAGCATATTTGAGTCGATCGCTCGCGCTAATATTTATGATTCAGAGATATGATCAACCGTGATTAAACTAAATTCCTGTAAATCAACGATGCGTTTCCCAAGCGTAGTCGAATATGATCATATCATAGTACACCATTGTCGATTGCATGGTAGTTTTATGAAAGAAGCATGTAATGATGTAACGATCATTATATGTAACATAATTGTTGAATAATTCAATAAAGAAATAGCTTGCAATAATTACGAAAAGAAACAAGTTAAAATAAAATATTTATATATCTGTGTTGGGAGATGAGAGAGAAGAGAATTGAGAAAACGGGATTTGTACTGAACCTCGATTTCGCGAAACGAAAGCTATGCGAATAACCGATTTGTTGAACGGATCGATGACTAAATAATTCCTCGGTCACATCTCCAACGAATACAAGTTGAAAAAACAAATTAAATCAGTATTTGCTCAATAATTTCGTGTCGACCAAACAAAATTAATCAGACGTGGAGATTAAAATACATCGCAAATTTTTACTTTTAAATCAAATACGAGATGCGCCAATTATGGTCAAAGTTATAGGTGTATGTTAGACTAATACATATTTTAAATAAATTTATCACAGAAATATAACTGCGCGCCGATTACTTTCGGACTTTCAACATAATTTGAAATACAAAATAACCTCCCCAAATTTAATTAGATCGTTGATTTGATGCTATCTTAAAATCTGTAAAGAACTTTTGTTTTTAAATTATTTTTAAATTCGTTTCATTTAACGCGCAATGACTTGATTAAATGTCAAGTGTTTAATATTCTAGTTACTAAATATGTTTGATAATAACTAATTACTTGTTCTCTTAGATACACAGGGACGTGCTGAAGATAAGACGACACTGTCTACGAACTCAAGCGTGTCCTCTTAGCACTTAAGTAGTTGCATGAACCTCATAAGCAGTATTCATGACGCTGTTTACTTTACAGTGGAATAAGTAGTATAAGTGACGTAAATATAGTATGTGCTACCAGAAACTCTCTTAAACAAGATAAATTTAACAAGAGCAGAAACGACTGTTCGGATAAATTTGTAATCAGCTTTCGGCGACAATTCTGATTGATTAATTTTATGTAATTATCAATTTCTCTTAATTAACTGATAGTTCCAGTCCGAATTTAGATAAAAAAAACTCTGTAGTTGCATTAACCTTATCTTTATTTATGTATAGAAATTAAAATTGATTAAATTATTTCTATCGCTTTTAAAAGCTTTTCGGTTTGTGAGAAATGGCTTATATATATATAATGGCTATATATATATATATATTTACTTCAATAAATAACGTTTCTCTTTTTTCTACATTATAATCAAAGAAATAAAAAAAGGTAGGGAAGGAGAAAGAGGTTTCAAATGTGGGACGAGGCATATAAATATAAAAAACAAACTGTCAGAGGCAAACGACGTGGGTGAAATCACGCGTAAGATATTGCAATACGAGTTAAGAGTACCGCTAGCAAAATAGGGTGAACATCTGTCGCTCAAATAAGAGCTGCGTGCAATTTGCAAGCTCCCTCTTCGATAAGAACGTCGGTCGTCTAAATCAAATGATGTTTTACCTCGCGATTGAGCGGCTTCGCCAAAGTGATGACACCGGTACGCGGGTTGACGACGAAATGGTCCGTGAGTTGTATGCCATATTTCACTGGCGATCCTTCGGGATCGTGGCCCTTCAGGACGAATACTTCCGTCCCGACCTTGGTCGATTCCGAGAGTGGTAAGCCCGTAGGGTATCCCCCGGCTTCCAGGATAGGTGGCTCGTTCACGTTGTTACCCGCTGGAACAACAAAAAAGAAATGTTTGTTTTCGAAAGTTTCTTTTGTTGGCTATACTGTGATCACCCACACGCCCGCAAAATCTCTTCCTATATACCCTACCAAATTTATTTATTCCTCTCGTTAACTCCCCTTACACGCTGTGAGCTGCGTTCGTTCGAAACGAAATGTTTAGGGTGTCCCGAAAGTTTATTCTATCAAACCGTTACAGTTTCTCTCTCTCTGAATTATTAAACTCAGAGAAAATGTAAAAAAAATTGAATAATGTTTTAGAAATGCATAAAAACTTTATTCATTTATCATTAACTCATTATAGAAGTTTAATTTAGATTAAACAGGTTTGTAGAACAAGTAAAAGAAGTAAAAGATTAATTGCCGTAATTTGCATTATTACATTTTATTACTTCCTTTGTCCGAAGATGTCAATTATTTGACCCTACAAACGTATTTTTTTGGTCTACAATACGTTAATATTTAAAACGTCCGATTTCTACGATGAAGATATATATATATATAGAGTAATTAGGACTGTGTATTAGCTATTCCGTGAGTCAGTGAATTCAATCACTAAGTACGTACATAGTGTTGGGGTCGCGCATTTATTGTGCATAACCGCTGTCGGATCGATTTAGATGATTAAGGCTACACGAGCTAAGTAGATTATGATTGATGTATCCGTTGCGCGGAAATCGATTTTTGCCCGCCAATATCGCCCGCCGGACCTGTCGATAATCAATTTCGCTGCGAGATCCGGAGCTTAGTGTTTTCATACTCCTTTTGCGACAGGCGCAATCAATACGGAAATCCCAATTCAGTGCGTCGAACAAGAAAATATATCGCGTCGTCAGAGAAGCTTTCCCAGTTCTTATATCACATTATATCATTATATCGTTTGAAGACGTGAACAAGAGAAAAGAATGCTTTGTCACAAGAGACAAATGCTTCGGGAAACGGATTCTTGAGCTTAAAACCTAATAACTCTTGTATTTCTCTGCGAAAGAAGAAACTATCGAATTATTCATATCTAAGGAAAGCATTTATATTACATATTCTTTTTCTGAAGAAAGGAACGTCGATATTTTGTACTGCATACTTGAATGAAATATCTTTATTCCTCGCGCGTGTACAATACATATTTCCAAATCGTTCGTTTTAAAGAGAAGTCTTTCTCTTACAATTTTTCTTACATTCGTGTTAAATGTTTTATAAGCAGATGATATTATGGCTACGTGGAAAAAACAATTTGATTGAAGTACATAAAAATTTAGCTAGAAGATCTGAAAATAATGTTATTGAATTATCAAAATAGTTACATAAGAATTTCAAGCATGATGAGCAATAATGCAAAAAGTTTTAACGTTCCAGAAGCTAATTTTAGTGTTCTGCATAATTATTTTGATAATCCAAAACAAGATTATTTCCTGATCTGTAGCTTGCTAAACTTCAGCAAAACCGTGCTTTTCGCGCGATATTCATAATCGGATCTTATTTTAAGACTGTCTAAATAATGTTTAAAGTGCTAATATGGCTCTATGGCTTGTGTCAGCTTAAGACTGTGTTTAAGACGATCTTGAATATAAGAATTGACTACGAATACCTATATTATCTAGAAAAAATTGTAGTGAAAAATGTATGTCCTTTTTTTCTCTTTCTTGTAATTATTTTTGCGGCATAAAAGTGTAAATTAAAACAAAGGATTCGTAATCAAAATATCGACGAAGTGAAAGAAACGGAAATCAGTGACGGAACACCCTGTACAATCACCTCAGCCCTGGAAAACCGTTGGATGAGCTTTGTTCGCGGCGAGTCACGGCACTTCGAGACTCAAAAGAGCCTGGAGGTCCCAGGCCGCTAATTCGACGCAAGCATCGGGGTTCGACCTCGTAAGCCTGAAAAGTCGTAAAACTATTACCAAGTTCGGGCGTACGAAGTAGCCCTCCCGAAGCCGCAGAAACTTCTTTTCGAACTTCCGCAGTTTCTAGCCGGAAATTGTGGCGGACGTAATAGATACATCGCGGACTTTAGGATCGACCAACGGGGCACGCTATTTTTTTACAGACCTCATTCGATGCAAGGATACTGTAAGACTGCAGCTGTGGCTTTCCGCGCTTCTCTCTTCTTCTCTCTTCCTATCCTCTTTTTTCGTTTCACTCC
>NW_017298876.1:74669-75099 GCF_001594075.2 Trachymyrmex cornetzi
AACCGCCACCATCGCGGATTCACGACAGTCGCTTAGAATTTTTGCTATTACACGCCGGGTCATACGACGCCATCATCGTAACGAGTTCGGACTTTTACGTGAATAGCATACACCGCTCGTAAATAGGAAAATCGTGCGGCAAAGTACCTACTGCAATACAACACCGTTGACCCGAGACTGCCATCCGAGATTTACGTTACATTTGTAAATCAATAATATGTTAGGATAAACAGTATAGTGATTAATTAGCGAAAAATTATCACAGCGATTTTTAATAATAATTTTAATAATAATAATTTAGAAATAAATTGAATTAAAAATTATTATTTTTCTTTGAGCAGAGCCGTCATATACAGAAGAATGATTATTCTTGTCATCAAAAATGCAATGACACGATATTGTTGGTAATTATATTGAATAAGGAACCCCC
>NW_017298876.1:75110-191313 GCF_001594075.2 Trachymyrmex cornetzi
CCCCCCCCCCCCCCTCTGATGACCTTAACCTTGACATATGTTATCAAGATCATGACCCTGAGTATAAAGTTTCTTAAACTTTACAAAGGTTAAGAAATAATATCACATTTTTTCCATACATATATGATTGATATTATGGCTGGGTTCGGAGAGAGGCTATTAGCGCTATTTGTGTCATTCTATCTTCATCGTCCATTAAACGTACGTGAAACAAGGATAGTATGACACAAACAGCGTTGATAGCGCGCTGCCCGAACGCAGCCTAACTAATATCCTAAACCTCCGCTGCTTAGGAACACACAACTTTTCACGCACGAAGCAAGGTCCATCCAACCCACCTTCCCCCCTGCCATAGAGCGCACAGTTTTCTACGCGAAGCGAAGTCTATATATTACACCCTCCTGCTTAAGGGGGTGTAATGAGTCGGACGCTTCTTGGCAGGAGAGGAGATGGGATAGATCTTGCTTCGCATGGAGTCGTGGGCTCTTAGGTAGAGATGAATGTGAGTGGATCACCTTTCGCTTGAAGTCATTCATACAAAGAATTTTTTGCTTCAAAAACAAATTCTCTGCTTTAAAAACAAATATTATTTTTAAAAATACTTTCAAAGAAAATTTTTATTTTTAAAACTGAATTTTCGTTTTAAATAGTGAAAAAAAATTATTTCTTAAACTTATTCTGTTTAAAAACTTTTTAACAGATAACGAGTGACGATTAAAATATGTCGAAGGTTACTCAGGATCATGATCTTGACAACATATGTTAAAGTCAAGGTTATAGGGTCTATTTTATATATATCATTACTATTATATTCTATATATATTCCTAATATATAACTCTATTCTATATATATTCTATAGTCCTATTCAATATTATTACTATTTGTAAGTAATTATGTAAAATTATGAGAAATTTTTCAGATTTTCTATTTTTTATATTCTTTTCGAACTAGAAACCAGAAGTTTCATACTTTCTCAGAATGATTTCAAAAAAAATTATGAGAAGTTTTTCATATTTCAACACAAGGAACAAAAAGTATTATATTATGATTCTTCAGAATTTTCCCATGAGAAATTAAGAGAAATTTTTATTTTTATTTATGAGAAATATAGGGACGTAAATATCTTAAAACTTAATTACATCATATAATTTCCAATTTCTTGTTACTGGAAAAAAAATAGGAGAGAATATTAAGAAATTTGAATGTTTTCTCATAATTTCTCATTGAATCGTTTTCAGAAAATATAAAATTCCAATTTCTTGTTGTTGGAAAAAAATAAGAGAAAATATTGAAAAATCTGAAAAATTTTTTATAATTTCTCATCGAATAGTAATGAGAAATTATGATATTTTTAATTAATTCTTGTTAAAAAAAATATGAGGAAATATTAGAAAAACTGAAAAATTTCTCGTAATTTCATATAATTTCTCAAATACTGATTATATGGAAAACTATGAAAAAAATTTTTATCAAGGCAACGTTATAACAATAACGAAACAAAACTTACGTTAAGAGTTACAGAATAGGCTTGCAGGAGATTCCCAAGCTATTTCAAGTGTGCTTTCTATGTCCCCGAATGTTCTTTGATCATAACGTTATGGTATGTGCTTACAATCTCGCCAGAACTCTTTCTAAAACTCATCTAGAACTATGTATCTTTTAAAATCTTACAAGAATCTGTGGTCAAAACTTGCATAGGATAAAGTGAGACGCCGTGAACTTGGTGTCTTAGTTTGTTTTTTCGCATTTTTTCGCTTTAAAAAACAGGACTATTAGTTTAATCGATCTAGAACTATAGGCTGTATTGAAAATACAGCCAGAACTCTCATTAATTAGTGAGTTTCCATTAAATGATACGCTAGCTTCACACATACTTATATTTGTGCACAGTATAGTCCATGTAGGCAATCGAATTATAGGCAATATTTTTGTGTGCAAACGAACTGTCGACAAATATGATGTAGGCAAACGGTGCTGTTGGCAATCAATTTGTAAAGGCAAATGGGGTCCTCCCGCTCAGAATAGTACGTTAATTTTTATTTAAATAAAGAAGTGTTTATACACAGTAAAAAAAATTGTGTATTTGTGTTGAAAACAGTCCACTCACGTTTGTGTTAACAGTTTGTGTTGAATTTTTTAACATATTCGAGTGTTAATTTAACATAATGCAATTATGTTATTTAAAGATATTTTGTGAAGTTGATATTCAATGTTTTTTAGTGTCAAAATGACACAATTTCTGAGTAAATAAACAAGTAATATAAAAATAATGTGTTTTAAAACGTAAATTCTAAGAGAGAGAGAGAGACAAATGAATAAAATCCGTGTTAATTTAACATATCATAAATGTTAATTTTCTGACAAAAAATATGCTTGTTTTATTGTTTTATTAAAAATTATTTAATCATTTTTCTCCGTGCAGTAAAAATAAAAAGAAAGCTGTAAAATTGTGTATCTACTAATTAGTTATATCTTTATGTAAGATGCTATGTAATTAATATATTAAATAAATATTAAATCTGAAATTATATTAATTATAAGATTAAAGATTTTACAAAGATAAATATTGTTATACGAGAATTGCTTTGATTTCTTACGATGTTAAAAGTATGAAACAACGGAAAGAAGATTCGTGATTCGGGGTATGATTCCAAGAAGTTCGTCAGTAGAAGAGATAAAGCGAAGTCTCTACTGAAAGTCCCGCTGCTGCATCGAAGGAGTAAGACTGTTGGAAACCGCGACCGTTGTACGCACAAATTTTCCCTGATCTATCAAAGAAGCGGTAGTAACTTTTCCCGAGGAAGTTTTCTTCAAACGCATTTTGTAAATTCAAATAAGGGATTCGAGAATGACGCGGACTGAACTTTTCTTGAACGAGCGAACGAGTGGCGGTCGGTATCGAGCATCACGAATGACGCAAATAACTGAATTACCATAAATTTCAGTCACTAACTACCGTTTATTATAACTACCTTAACTCCGCATATCTCCATCGCCTCCAAATTAATCGTTGAACTTTCGACCGACATTTTATTCCTATATCTTGAAAATATTAAAAGAACATATATCATCGAAAAAACATATTAATGCTCTATGTGAAAAAAATACTGTGCAATGTGTAATGAAGAGTAAAAATTTTGAAGCGTAAAGAAAAGATCGGCTGCAACGTTTTTCCACGCCTCTACGCATCTCTCAAGTAACGAAATCGTTCTGTTTGTAGTCCACTTCGTGCAATTTCAGGTGGGCGAACGCGGCTGCAATTCCGCTTTAATTGTCATCTTAATTGCGTGAAAACTCACGGAATAATCGGGGGCACGAGGATTTTCTCAGGATCGCGAAAAAGCCGGTTATTACGGAGGATTGACGGAAATCAAAAAGCCAGATAAGGCTGAATCGGTAACTACCATCCTCGCCATGCGACTCCTCTTCAAGGTTGAACTCTATGCAATCATGGCTCGGGGCTGCGATCTCACCTCGGCAGACCGTCGCCCGTCTCTCACCTCCACCTTCTTTCCAGCCACCGCTCACTAATCTTCTCAATTTCCGAATCGTTCTTCCAGCGTCAACCCTTCGCACGCACGATAAGGAACAATTTTCGCGTTGTGAGCCCCTTTTTATTACACCTCCTAGGCGTACTTATGATCCGCTCTCTTCACATAAACCACGTTATTGTCGACCATTCTGTTGCTCGTCGCGCCATTAACCCCAAAAGCGGCAATGTATCCTACGAAATAAACGCGTCTGTTCCTCACTGCGCAGGACGAAGCTTTTTCGGGGAAGCGTGTTTTAAAGTTACTTTACGAATATTACTTTATTAATAATTTGAGCGTTTATTCCGATTATTATGGTAATATTAAAATAGATATTATAAATTAAGAATAATGTCGATGAAGTAAAATTAGAAATTTTATGAATTTATAAAATTTAATTATATAAATTAATAATTTAATATAATATAAAATTGTAAATTCAATTTTACAGTTGGTAATATAGGCACATAATTTATAAAACCATTAATAAATATTAATCGTTCAATTATTCTCGTTAACACTTGTCATAATCTTGTAATATTTCTTTTCTACTTTTATTGCAATGAATTATTAGTTATTCATCATAAGCTGAAAATAAACATCGTAAAAATACGAGTAATATGAAAGATTAATGCGATATCGTAAAATGGAAACCAGTGAAATCTAATGCGGGTCGTTGTCCGGAAATTGAACTGCACGAAAATAAATCTCCACTAACGTAGAGAAACCTGGTATACGCATATAATATTGATAAATATCGATCGTAATCGGTTAAAAGACCGTTTTTGTCGTAATACATATCATATCTTTCCACGAATCTTTTTACTCCTATTATAGTAAATTATCGGTTTTTCCTGGACACTGTTAATTTATTTGAAATAAATTATTGCTTTCCTTTTTCTATTGTAACACATTCGAAGTGTGAGCTGCGCGGCATTTCGTAAATTAAGTTCGATTCAAGAGTGCACAAACATAAAATAACGGATTAATAAAATGTCATTTACATTAAGTTTAAGGGGATGCTTGGCATGACGGCCAAATTCCGACAAGTTTACTGTTTTTTCGATTAAATGAGACTTACAAATATACGATTTACGAGTCATCGACACAATTACTCCTGCTATGTCTTATCGCACGCACATTTATACATAATTTATCAAAAAAAAGTAATCTTTTAAATTAGACTAGAGGGGATCAATTATGTATCTCGAAACCTGCGTAAACTTTCGACGAAATAAATGTTTCAATGAAGTGACAGCTTTTTAGTCACCCCATATTGATATAACAATCGAGAAGAAAAACTGTAATTTCTCTCTCTCTCTTTATTTTTTCTTATTTTTAACACAAAATGTATTCGAGCCAAATACATCAGCCAAATACATATGTATTTTAATCGTGGAAAAGGAATTCTGTGAAACCAATACAAAGTATACCTCATGTAACAAAAATAAGATTTCTATCAATAAAATAGACAGCATCAGTATTATTTTAATATACTTTAAGTCGCGAGCCGGAAATTGAGTTTCATGGAAAAATACAAAAATAAATCTTAATAATGGATGCGCCATTATCTCGTCGTGTGTGAAAAGATGAAAGATGAAAAGAACTATTAGAAATTGGTTCCGTCTGTTATTTAGAAGATTCGTGCGATCTAAAAGGAAGGGCAAACCGCTTGGCATAAAGGCGGGGGTCATTAGCTTCATTTCATCTGAGTCAAACGTGCCACAGCGTCTATATGACAAGATATCCACAGTTTCAATATCCAAAGGTGAATTCTGAGAAATGTGTGGATCCGCATTTCTGCAGTTTATAGAATCCACAGCGGATGAAACTGCAGATATTCAATTAATTTCCTCGTCGGATATATTCGCGTTATGATAATCTAAATAAAATCTTGTGTGTTCTTGTATTCTAGATATTAGCTTTTAGATATTAGATTTTGAAGAACAATTTAAATCTGTTTTTAACTTTTTTCTCAAAATCTAAGTAGTTTATAGAAAATATTTTCAGTTCTACACTAAATAATACAAAAATGTTCTTAACTACGATTCTTTAGACTTTTAAAAATTAATATCTCCAACGAATTTTTTTTACATACTCTTATGTTTTATAAAGTTATAATTAATATTATAATTAATATACGATATCAATCAATATCAATCAATATACAGATAATGATACAATCAATTAATATATAGCTTTATAGTAATACGAGTTCTCATCCAAATATATTGCGTCGAAGCGATGCATAATTAAGATATAAAAACCTTGTAACATCGCTCGAGATTAATTACCATAAAATAGCCGTATTTTCAGCGCGGCAGGAAATTAACAGGTTCCTCCGGTGTTATCGCACCGCTAAGATGTCCAACAATTAATTCATCGCGCGCGATGTCCCCTTCTGTTTCGTTACTTCTAGTTTTCACAAATTCCCGCGAAACCAAGGAACGTCGGATTTAAAGCCTGGAATAAATTAGCAGACATTAAACGGTGGCGCTAGTACTAACAGTTTACGGCTCTCTATTGCTAATAAACAAACAGCTCACACGATGAATTTATCTTCATTGTAAATAGTGTTTGATGTTTTCATTAAAATTTTAAATTAAGATGATCTATTATAAATTTTAGAAAATAGAGAACATGCTTTGTTTTCATCGATTGTATTCCTGTACTCGGTTCTTCATAATTGCATATGCACTGAGAGAAAAGTGTTTGATATTGTGACTATAATTGCACGGTAAAATAATTACGATTAAAAGCTCCATTATTATTATTATTGCTATAATATTAGTAACAATGACCGTATACATATACATATACATATATATGTAACACATATATATATATAAAATATATAGTTTCCTGAAATATAAAAAAAATTATACTATAAATTATGATAATTTCAAAACTAATATCGTAAAATATCAAGATGTAAATAGTAAATAAAATAAATATTTTTATTTAGTGCAATTGCAATTGTAGTGAGCGTAACAATTTTCTTAAATTCACTTACTATTTATATAATAATAATTATAAAATATGTAAAAAAAACTAAACATTCAAGTAGTATTAATAATAGCACAATTAATTATATTTGAATGGTTGAAACAACTATAAATATAGTTGTCCCAAAAAAAAAAAATGACTATAAATTATAATTAAATTATAGTAACTACAACCACATTTTCTCTCAATGTAAATTCTTCAAATAAAATATCAATTTCACGAACTGATAATGCCTGTGTGACGCAAGAACGATGAGAATCCTTATCCTTGAAACACGAGAAGATCTATTTGGAATTCGATGAAACTATTGCCACGTGATTCTGCCGTGCCATTAGCCAAAGAACGCATTAGAAGAGAGAGAATTGGATAAACAGCTCGCGCGTACTCTCCGACGTCTATCTCAAAAAATGACCATTCCGGCGCGGAAACTGAGAGTAGTTTTTTCGAGTGTAGCACTCCGTAGTTACACAAGTAATCCCACGATATCGATCGATTGCCTTAAGCTCAACGGAAATCGGATTTTCGGAGGACGCACGGCCGTCTTGGCGCGTTTCGCCATCGAGCAAAGTGCTCCGCCGAAACTGGCTGCGAGCGCAAATAAAAAAGGCGGAGAGAGGAAAGAAAAAGATAAATGGATGCTGAGGGATAGGATAGGGGAAGTAGAAACAGCAAGACAGGCAAGACAGTGCCCAAACTTTCGCGCGGGATGATGAATATACATGAAGAACGAAAATGGAATAATAATAACTTTGGTATTTCTTATTTTGACATAACAAATAACCGTAACATAATGTAGATTGTAGAGGATAAAAAGATCTTTTTTTGATGCTAGCATAAAATATTTTATAAATAAGTAAAATGCAAATAAATAATATACACGGTTGGAAAATTTACGTTAAACTTTACATGTCTAAACAGATCTTAAGTTTTTGTATTAATTTAACACAAGATGAATATGTTGAAAAGTAACAAATATTATGTAACATAAATTTATACAAGAAACGTAACGTTGACACAATTTATAAGCAATTATATTTCTTCATTAAAATTAATATTTATTAATATGTTAAATTAACGTGTTTCAACAAATTTAACATTTACAATATATCAAATTAATACATTTTATTCATTTATACTCCATCGTTAGAATTTTCATTAAAAAAAATATTATTTTTACGTTATTTGTTCTTACTTATAAATTGTGTTATTTTAATACTATATATTTAACAGATATACTAACACATATAATTGCACGATCCATTTTTGCAGCCGAGAGTGCGATTTTGTAGTTTCGAAGAAACAGAAGAAGGAGGAGAAACGGACAGCTACAGGAAAAGAAACGAGGTGGAGACGAGATTCTTTTCGGGATCTCGGTAAGGCTACTGATCCGGGAAATTATTTTAGACTTGTTAATGCAATTCCCTTGAAAGCTCGCACGGTATATCGCCGAATAGGTGAGCGCGAATACCCGCGCCACGTCGCCATGGATCCGAAGTTTGAGGATAAATGTGGTGGTTGGCGTTTTACGGGGGTATCTGCAGCCCCTTATATGCGCTCCGGCATGGCGGTGGCGCGGCGCTCCATGAGATTTTGCTGCGGCGCAGAGCAGTATGAGCGATGCCGTGGGAGCGCATCCACTTCGAGATGCAGCCTCCTCCTCTTTCTCGCGAGAAAGCGAGTGGTTTCGTCGTGCCGCGATATTGCATCGGTTTCCCGCGAGATATCCAGCATGCTTTACATCCCCTCGCGGAGACATAATTCTCTTTGTTACGCCACATCCACTTTTGGATTACGATTTCAATACGAATAGAATTAAAGAATATAAGATGAAAAAATATATATTCGCGTAATTCGTAAACAATTCCTCATCCGTTGCGATATTACTATCGTACGTTACGCGTACCTACATGAATTCTGCAAAACATCCCCCCGTCGTTGGCGAACGTGCAACGGCTTAATGTATAAGTCAGACCGCTCTGCCGAGGAAGAAGGGTTCCGTCGGCATCGCGGCCGACTCGTACTACTTACGTAGATTCTATTGCAGGTATAGGAAAATAAATTGTCGATGCAATCGCGCTCGTTCTCTCCGCCTCTCGAAACCGCCATGAATTTCGCTTATCTGACAGCTCTGGAATCAAATCTATTCGCTCCTACGAGCTTCATATACAATTTATCGTCGTGAATCGACGGGACTCGGCTATAGACAAAAGGGCCGGGGAGATACGTACTCGCGATACAGGTATTCCGATACATTTCCGATACCGTGAATGGAAGTCGGAATCAATGGCGGCGTTACGAAATCATACACGTGGATTGCTATTGTGAGAGCCTGAAAGGCGTCGAGATAAATGCTATAGAAGAATAATTGACACGATTACCTTCACATACCGTTACATGCTATATCCTGTGCACGTCAGAACAAGTTTTACAACACATTGTTATCCCATATAGCGCCGCTCAGACGGCGGCATCATTAATCTCGCTCGTTAGAGAACTCGCACGACAAGTTGTCGAAGCAAAATTCTCAACGATAAATTTCATCGGCGTTACTTCACCGTTGCTATTTCATCGTGTTTAGAATCGTGATCTACTTTGCGATAGGTGTGTTGCCGTTGATGCGGTATAAGCATAAAGTTGTTTCTATATAATGCAACATTATCCTCATTAATGGCAAGCCGTGCAAAACGTATGTCTGCACAGATGTTTGAATTAGTATTACAAATGGAATTGCGAATCGAGTAAAGATTTGTTTGATGTATGAAGAAGATGTAATAACACGATAAAAACAGAAATGTGTTTACTCTGCTTGTAAATTAATGTTACTACAAAAAATCGTAATAGTAAAAAAATTAACAATTGGTATGCATTTCAATAAAGCGCGTTCAAATTACATCCCACAATCAATGGAGATATTTAACATCTTATTTTTACACAAAGAAATTGGATTTTGTGAATGCAGAAGGGAATAAAAGGAATAAATAAATGCAAGAGAATAATAGAGGAATAAATGCATTCTGATATAAAAAAAAGGATGAATTTTTCTTAACTTCTTCACGATAACAATAATCGAAAACAACTACTTCTTTAGTTTACTGAAGAGACGAAATAACTGTACGAGAAAAGCAAACCAGTCCGGAGTTTATCGACAATGCAAATTTATACCGGCTGTTTGCAGCGAGAAGAAAGCAAGTAGTATCCATAAATCGAGCTGGAAAATCATTATATGCAAGACAGCGGAAGAATTATTGACTATGATATCCAACGCAAGCACGAGTATTGATGCGACATGCGGCCAACAAATGATATTTATCGTAAAAAGGAGGATATCAGCCAGCGCGGTCTCGATTTCTTCTCGTCTTTCGCCTAATATATGTATTCCTACGGAAAATCGGTTCCATAAAGCTACGTGCTATCATTTAAATTTCTATCATTTAAATACATTATATGTGTTACAATGAAAAAGAATAATATATCATATTGAGAAGTATTATATATATTATATGTACTAATTCGATGCGTGGCTCTCATTGTAATATTTATCATCTCATTATAATATTATGTATAATCGTTATATTAATAATGTTAAATTAAACATTTAAAATATAAAGGTTGCATCGCAATTATACAGAAAGAATTTTATATGAAAACCAACACATGTATTGCACATATATATATATAATGGCGTCGTTCCTCATCGTGAAAATTTAAATTTTTTAGAATTTTTTAAAATTCTACACATTGTGTTCCTCTACTTCAAAAGTGACATAACGAAAAATGTGATTTTCAAGTTATTATGAATGATAGGGAAAGATCACTCTATCAATCATCAAAAGTAAACTAACTTAACTTCACTTCCGCCCACCAAATAGCTCTCGTGTCACTCTTAAGGTTTTCAAAGAGATAAAACCTTCTACAAGAGTGATATATTTTGTATCGTGTCGCTTTTGTAAATAAAAAGAAGAGTCTTCTGCAGAGTCTTTGTAGAGGACATTTATAGTTGAAACAATTTTGAAGATCAAAGTTTGAAGAAGAAATTATTTTGAACTTAATCATTTTAGCTGATCAAAAGTCATATAAATTTAATGATATTTCGAGTTATACCTATACATTTGATAAATTGTTCCGGATTTGATATATCTTTTAGAACATAAAAATCGTCACAATTCAAAAAAGGTGATTTTTTAAGAGTTGTGAAATAAAGATAACAAAAATATATGATATTTGATCATGTTTCTAAATTAATGATTTCCTGTTGTAAAGTAGTTTTTCCTCTCTTCTGAAAAACTTAACTGAGTTGTATCACTTTTGAAACAATATTATCTCGCTAGTTATTTTCTGTTGGTCATCTGTCCAGCTGACGGAGCTGCAAAATAAATGCGCGTCCGAATTCGTCTTTGCATTAAGTAGGAAAGGAGCAAGACGTGATTCGAAGAAGCTGTCTGAATACTCGTTCGGGCCGAAAAGGTCCGAGAACCTTAATGGGAATCCCTGGTGGCAGCGCGTGGATTTGCATGGTGAACGGACTTTTCGGTCGTCGGGGAATCCTATAGAGGGTACCACGAACGACGAGGTGACGGAGGGAGAGGGTTCGAACTGAGACGAGCAGTCTCGGGGGTAGCGTTCCGCTGCGCACGGAATTAATCGCACTCAGTTACAAAAGAAACCCCGTCGGCCATTGTGTGTCCAGGTCCAAGCCCGTCCAGGATCAAAAATAATTAGTTCGGGAGAGCACCAGCGCCTCTCTGTCCGCCCCCCCCCCCCCCCCCCAACGTACGAATCCCCACCTTCTTGTCACTTTGGCCAAGTCTACGTGAGCGGATTGTAATTCGCTGACAACAGATAAGGAAATAGAAATACTTTGTTAGAGAACCATTTTTCATTTTAACAAAAACATTTTGTTCTCGATTTTGAAAGCGGAAGGAAGCAGTTAATGAATTGGTGTAGCTAGATAATTCTATATTTTTGATATAAAAATGAAAACTATCTTCATTGTTTCAAAAATAAAATATATCATTATTTTTGTTTATTATACCTTATCTATAATAATTTTTTTATTATCTATTATAGCACATGCGAAATAAATAGAAAGAATTCGTAAGAAGGAATTTTACGAAGAAAAGGAGCTCAAAAATTTCCCTAAACATTTCATCACTTACGTCAACACTGCGTCAAAGTCTAAAGCAGACAAACAATGAACAATTTACAAAGTTTTGTCCCTCGACAACTGCAGCAACCGCCCAACTTTTCCGATCTATCTTGTGGTCATGCGGTCTTGCATATTTTCGATAGCGATATCGGCGATATCGATTTCGTAGCTGGCTAGCTGTCACGGGAAAAATTTCGGTTAGATGGACGCGCAATATTACACGCGCGCTGAACTTCGCTGGTTCCTTCCATCATCGTCGACAACCACGGCGATCGCGACAAAGTTTCCGAACGAGCACGAGATGCGAGTCGACGTGATGGCGGAACTTTTCGGGGCAAATTGCGAGGAGGTGTAAAAATTTTCACGAGCCATAAAAAGGATGATTAGAATCGGACCGGGGCAATTCTCGCCCAGCGAAATATCTCGTACCTTGGTGGCGCGTATACGAGATACGCTTGGTACGATATCGCAAAGGTTCGTGATTACTGCAGCAAGGCAAATTGCAAGACGCGTTTACCGACGTCTTTCAAAGATCCGACCAAATGTAAAAAAAAAAGAAAAAGGAAAAAAAATGAAAAAAAAAAGAAGTTACGCCGCGGTCTCGCTCCGGAAACTTTCTTATAGCTGACCGCGTTTTACCGAGACGCTGCACCTTAGAAGCGGCCTGTTCTCTTACTTTTAAAAAATTACCAAAGTTTTCTCGCGCGGTCGTAATTCTAGGATAGTATTAAAACTCTAGTATCTGGCCGCGTCTCCAGCAAGTTTAATTTAGCGATCGGGATTGATCGTTTTTTCAGCTTGACAGTGTCATCGCTTTTAATGACGTTCTCTCTTTATTTTTTATGTGATGCGATACCCGCTCTTTTTTTTTTCGCCGTGGAAAATGTACTCTGATTTTCAATTCACGCTGCAAAGGCAATTTGTCATATTTAGCGTTAAACGAAACAATATGAACCTGCAACTATAGAATTCTTCGCAATCAGTAGAAAAACACAGTTGACCATATCGTATTGATCAGTATACGTTCATTAATTCCAATTAAAGGTCCAAATTAAAACCATTAAAAGGCTTGGAGTATTAAATTGTTACGAACGTTAAATTGTCTCGGACATATGACAGGCTGTTTGCGTTTTTATTCGAAAATTCGTTCAGAGAGAGAGAGAGAGAGAGAGAGAGAGAGAGAGAGAGAAATTTAATTTTTTCTATTATTCAACGCACGTAAAAAAATTATTAACGTGCAATGTTGAAGTTACTAACATTTTTTAATTTCGGATACAATCTGGAAGTGACTGATACAATCTGAAAGTGGATACAGAAAAAGTTCACGGCTTTCGAAGTGCTCTACATCTTGTCACATCCTGCATTTTGCGCAAGTTGGGACACAAGTCACACTCGAACAACTTCAGTAACGAATAGAGCATTCCCAGTCCTGGATGAGCAACGCAATCCCTAGGGAAATTAATCCCTGAAAAATCTCAGACGCAACATCTTCCGGAAAGTAAATTCTCAAAAAAACGGGGCCGACTTGTACACAGTATTGGGAGAAAGAAGATCGCACGCGCGCGCGCATGTTCGTGAATTACAAATGAACGAGATCGATAGTCTCTTCGGCGAAATATCAACTCAATATAGCTCTAATCCCGTCGGTCGTGTTGCATAAAAATGATGACGTCACGCTTCTTCTAACTGGAGAGGTAGCGTGATATCATAATATGCACTGAAAAAAAGATTGATGCAACAAATTAAGCGGTAAAATATGGCATAACATTTTTGATTGGCTGCTGCATCCAATTAAAAATGCTATACCATATTCAGCTAATCTTTTCTTTCAGTGTACATATATGATATTAATAGGTCGTATACATTTTCTAAGATCAATATTCACAGGGTTGTCACAAATTTCTCATCATAAAATTTCATAACTTTTCCCTAATTTTCAGACAAAATTTCATTATTTTCCTTGACTTTCAATAATATTTTAAAATCTGCTGTATCTTCATCCTAATTTAGGAACTGTTAAATATTCTGTTGAGAGATCAATAATTTTTATAATTTACTTTTAGTTGTGAAGTTGGTAGTATTCCAAGATTGCGTTGATGTGATATACGTAATTAAACTTCTTTAAAGCCAAGAATTTTAATTTTCCAGAAAATTTCATAAAATTCCCTGACTTTTCCTTCATTTCCGTGATCGTTTTCAATTTCCCTGATAATTCTCTGGTTTCCTCGATTTTCAGTTCTATTGCGTAGAATTCAAGAAATCATCGTGTACGACAATACGAAATCGTGGTTGGACAAAATCAAAGGATCACTCGCACGCTTACACGTAAGCTGTAATCACACTACAGATTCTCGACTCTGACGCCCGACTCAAAGTCGATTGAATAGAGTGATTTCTATTCTCGAGTCAGCAGTCAGAGTCGGCTACTGCCTTGCTGTGATTGGTAGAATGATAGTCGGGAGTCTGAGTCAGTAGTCGGGTCAGAGTCGGGAGTCTGTAGTGTGATTACGGTTTATACGGACGACAGAAGAGCCTGGATCTCTCGGCAGAAAGAAATCACGGTAACGGCACAGTTAAAAGCGAATGTCAGCGCTTGATTCTTACGCCCAATTTTTTCACTTCCAGATAAGTTGCGGATAACCTTATCCAGGAGATATCTCCATTGTATTCTGGAAAATATCTCTAGGATAAAGTTATCTAGAGATGAAGAAATTGGGCATTAATCCGTTTGCTATTATTCGAAACGCTGTCGCCACCAACACGTGATCTCTACGATTTGGGAGAGCCAATCCGAAATCGAGGACCCGTGGGGGGTCCTGGCAGCGCTGAATTCATTCGACAGATGATCAAGTCATCAAGGCAGAGTGCGGATCGTGTATGAACAGTATCTGTCCAGACTACGGAATATTATTACGAGTCCATCTTACGTGTGTGCGTGCGTGATCGCGATTTAGGGTTTTTCCTAGGCGTCGTCACGAATAGTCTGACCAGGAGTTTATCTATTGAGAAAACTCAGGGTGAGTCGAAAGGCACCCCTAGGCGAGGTCTCAGAGCGACCCAGGGACTCGAGTTCCCCTGATAGGCGACATCGCTATTCGGACATTCGTTATAACGCGTCAAATAGAAAACGTTAAAGAGCGCGAGAGTGAAAGCGTCAAGTGTAATGTAACCTGATAAACGTTAGTGAGAGCGATAGTGAAATCATCAATTGTACTGCAATTAACCCTTACCGTGCCATCTACAATTTGGTGCCTCATCCATACCATCAAGGGTCACTAGAATCTCTTCGATTTTTTCACCTCTTCAAAATAATTTAAAAAATCTCTAAAAATTCACCAACATACTTTCAACTTTCTAGAATAAATATTGACTCTTTATTTTGGAAAATAATAAAATGTAGTATATATATATATATAATTTATAATTACCGAAAGACTCAAAGAAACTTGCACGAACAGGAATCGCTCGGTCACTAGTTACACATATTGGTACGGTAAGGGTTAATAAACGTTAATGAGATACGTAACACCAGTGAAGATATTAACGCTGTCTCCCTGATCTACAAGACAAGTTCTGTGACAACCCTGATTCATAGTCCATTTTAATTTTAAGATCGTCTTAAGTCTTAAAATGCTAATGCAGCTTTGTGATTGGTTCATGACATCTTAAGATTGTACTTAAAACAGTCTTGAATATAAAAATTGACTATAAATACCAGCCTACAACTCGACCAACTTTGTAAATTTTTGCGAACGAAATCGAGTCAAACGTATCTAGTAATAAAAATACTGCAAAAAAAACGGATTTATAGAGAAGCGTATAAAATATTAATTACAGTAAAAAAGAAATAAATAGATTAAGTTATATTGTACATAATACATTTACATCAGAACGAAGAGGCGGAGCAACGTAAAATGCAATGTGAAAGCGATATCGCGGCCATCTTTCAACTCGTAATACACCTCAAACTTTCATTCGGCAAAATTTAGTACACTCGCATTTATTGTTCGCTACTTCACACGACGGTGCATTATTAATGGCAACGTCCCGTTTCGCGCGGTACCTTTCGGGTTCGTGCAGAAGTACCGGGGTTGCCGCGGGCCTCGTAATGGCGAATACAAACTGCGGCGAAATTAGCCCCCCGAGAGAAAACGCTCGCCGGAAGCTCGTTCCGGCGCCAGCAGATAAATTCTCGCGAAAAAACTTTGATGCCGCAAAGAACTGAAAATCGGGGTCGTACACACCCGCGCACATCCGAGGGGGTGTGGAAAAATGGCGCGAAAGCGAGGTAAACACATGTACACACACACACGCATATACACATATGTATACGTCCAGAGTATCCGAAAGAAAACAATACCCATCGTTCTTTTTATCTGAGAGTTTATTTTTCAGAAGATTTTTCTCCCGAGGATTGTTTCTAAGGGATTATTCCCAAAGACCGAAGCTCTTTTTTTGTTCAGATAGCATCACGATATCTGGGGGATTCAGGAATACTATCTTAAACGATAACACGCTGTCGATAGATATGAATAACCATGTTTTATTCTTCCCACGTGTCGCGTTGTAGCGATCTATATCGGAATATTTTATTTCAGTCCAAGTAATCTAATTTAGTCGCAAATTTCAAACGGAATGCAGAATATTTTATTCGCTTCAGGCGATGGAGGGAAAATGATTCAGTATTATTGCTCGACATAAGAAATTAGGAATTGTATGGACACGCTAACTTTATCTAAATTTACGAACGAAATAAAGCACAATTGTCTGAACAATGAAGCTAAATTATTCACTTAACTTTGAAGAGCTTCTGAAATAACAGCATCAATTTTCTCAGTTAATTAACGGAAAAGCATGTAATGTGATAATCGAGTATTTTATACCTTACTTTAAATAGTGTTCGGTTTGCCAGAAATTTTCGAGTGAAACTCCGTTTGTCGCGAATCCCATTATGCCGCACACTCGAACATCATACTTATGTATGATGTGCTGAATTCGATACTTTGGTCGGATTTGCAGCGAGCAAATCCTTTCATCAGTAGGAAAAGTTCACTTCAGGGTGAATTTTTTTGACGTATTCCGTAAGACGAGTTCGTTCCAATGATTACTAAACGAAGGCTGAAGCGAAAGTGGACTTACGACCGCGTGAAGCGAATGGAAAATTGAACTAATATTCTCGTTCGAATAAAACCACGGTAATCCGTCGACTTATGCGAGCCAAGTAATTGAAAGATAACAGCGGACCAATTTTTTTTCACGAATAACCATAATATTCGATGGCGTATCGCAGTCGTTGAATATGCTCTTTGATCGATTTGAAATTGATTTCCTTCCTGGCGAAAAGAAACACCCTATTTATTCATCAACCAAACTGTATAATCTATATTAACGAGGTGAAAGAATTATAATTAAAATTATGAAAGAATAATTAAAATTATTAATTATCTACCATCGTTGACATAATTAAAGTTTCGTGATAGGTTTTCTTTTTTTATTAACGTGTGATACCGTGTGCAAACATTCTTTATATAAAATAACCTAAATTAAAGCATGCTATTTTATAGGTTTTATATTGTTTATTTCCTCACATGCAATTATTCCGTCGCAGTAATGTACTCTGTAACGCGAAAAAACCGGCACATTATAAAACGGCGTCATAAATGAACGTCAGCGTCACACTCCGATAAATAATTCACGAATGCAACGACGATCTTGCGAACGGTCCGACTGTTCCAAATATGTCAAGGAGCCGGAATCTATTTTGGACTTTTCCAATCAAAGCATGATGCAAATATTTACGAATTTACGGTACGCGAAATTGGTGCCGACGGCGCTGACGGCGAATTAAGATAATTTGCATTTAAAGCACTAGCCGCGTGTCTCAAGTTTAATCCGTTGAAAGCGCAGTTTCTCGCGAGAGAGGACATATAAACAAGATAAAGGGTGATCAGATTTATGGACGCAATTAAAAAATAATAGAATGCTTACTGCTAAAACTAGAATATCAATATACAAAACTAAAATTATCCGGCGCCATTATATCGATAATTTCATCAAACCGGTTTCCGGATATTAAAAATTGTGGTTCCACGCACGCATTACAGCAGATTCACAATTAATTATCCGAATGTAATTACAAACTATCAATGCGTAATGCATGCATGAAATCAGAATTTTTAACTTCTGGACAACAGTTTGCAGGAACCATCATAATAAAAAGGAACCGATATAATGACTTAATGTTTAAATAATTTTAATTTCGTGACTGTACATATTCTAATTTTAGCAATAAGTGTTCTATAGTAAAAAAAATATTATATCAACAGCATTATTTTAATTATATAAAAATAATTTTGTTAAATCACACATACATATAAATACACAACATAATAACACTATTAATGAAACAAATATATCATGCTTTTGTTTTGAAAAATTTTATTTGTTTTATTAATAGTGTTGTTGAATTAACAAAATTAAAATAAAATAATGCTGTTAAACATTATCTTTTTCAGTGAAGCATTGACAATTATATAGTTTCATGAATGTAACTTCAAGTGATTATTTGTAAAAACACGTTTGTTAAATTATGTTTTCATAAAAATGTGCGTGTCATAGTGCGTCATTATATCGATGAGTTTTTCAAACTGTCATCCGGATGTTAAAAATTATAGTTTTACGCACGCATTACAGCCTTATTAATTTAATGTGTAAAGACAAAGACTTCAAATAAAATAAATCATCATATTAAATGAAGTCCATGAAAGCCAACACTGAATGGAAATTTGTGTAACAGAATATGTACTAATCAAGATTAAATACAGACGGTTTCGATCCTTTGTTGAATTATTTTTAGTGACCTAAATTAATAAATTAATACAAATTATTGCGCATTCATTGAATACAGCGGAGATATCAAGTCATCTTTCTGATATAATGTTAATATCAAGAAACTTCCTGAATATAATGTTCAGAATAAACATTACCAACGTACATCTTTAGTATTTAGTAGAATATTTAATTGTGAGTCGAAAAATAAATTTATAATAAGATGACAGTAGCATGACTGAGTTAAACGCACAGTATAAAAATATACAATACGAATTGTTTTGAATTTGTTTCATGACTTGATATCTCCGCTGTGTTCAATGCATAATATGCGCAATAAATTGTATTAATTTATTAATTTATATAAAGATGATCCTAACAAAGGGTCGAAACATTTGTATTTAATCTTGATTAATAGATATTCTTTTACATAATTTCCATTCAGTGTTGCTTCTCATGAGCTTCATGTGTGATTAGTAATTATATACTGATTACTAATTATATTCATATAGGTATATTTAGATAATTAATCACCAGTGAAACTGATATAGTCATACTAGTTTGAAGAATAGTTTAACGAAAGCATCAATATAATATCGCAATGTCTGGATAATTACTTTTGTGACTGTATACATATATGTATAATTTTTAAGACTTTCATAATAATAACAATAATCATAAATACAAAATAATAATATGAAATAATAATGACGTAACAATAAAATACAGTACAGAATTCACATCTAGAATTCACAACGTATGGGTTAAGTTTCAAGTACTTCGTCGATAATAATTTTCTTTCTTTTTTCAACATTCCGTGCCCGTACCTCTACTTCGAAATGTTCTCACGTAGCCACAGTTTGAGAACCAATGATGGGAATTGCAGTATGCGGAAAAGATGAAAAGGTCGGGACAGATACAAGGTGTCGTGCTGTTGTTCGCGTTCCCGACAGCGAGGAAGTGGTGGGCGGCACGACGTCGGCGTGACGGACGTCGCGCGATCGCGGGCGCGAAAATGCGCGTTGGCAAGTTTGTGCATTTTTCAGGAAACGTGAGTCCGCGGTGCGGCGATAAAGTGACACGAGACAGACAGGATACCTGCGGCACGCGGCAGGCAGCTCCTGTCTGTGCGATCGCGTGTTTCCTTCGTGCCTCCCGTACCATCCCGAAATGCCGACAACCCGATTCATATACAGCTCTCCCTGGACTTTTCCGCCGCTTTTATACTCCGTCCGCTTTATTACTTTCGCAATTTTCCGCCGCGAAGCCCGGCCAAAAGTTGCTAATGCCTGGCATTACCCGGAGGAAGCCGCAACTTCGACGTTTCACGAAAGACTTACGGCCATGCGGGCGATATCCAGCCGAGGATGGCTATCTGCAGGTCGTTCTGAAAGATGAACGCGCCGTAAAAATGCCAAAGATTCCAAAGATATTTGCCCAACATCTCTCGTGATTTTTTTAAGACCAAAGATTCAAATTCTTCATTATTTTTATCGGCTACATTTAAATACCTTATATATGTTTCGTAAAATAACAATTTTCTAATGTTGCATATTAAACGCTTTGACAATAAAATATAGCCGTAAAAAAAAACAAGATTAAAATTATACTTTAAACGTCAACTTGTCAGTAAGAATATAGAGATAGAGTTGTCACAAACTCCTCATCTTAAAATTCCATAACTTTTCCCGACAAAATTTCATCATTTTCTCCGACTTTCAATATTAAAAAATTTTTTATATTTCCGTGAATGATAGAAATCATTAAATATTTTGTTGAGAGATCAATTTGATATAGCAATGTAAATTAAGATTAATGTTGCTAACACTGCTTGCATTTTTAATTTAGTAGTATTCCAGAACTGCATAGATGTGATGTACGTATTAAACTTCTTTATAACCAAGAATCTTTGTTTTACAGAAATTTTTGCAAAATTCTCTGACTTTTTCTTATGTTTCCTGGCTATTTTCAATTTCTCTAACAATTCCCTGATTTCCCTGACTTTTGTGGTAACGTTTGAGAGAGGAAAACATTAATAATATTCTTGAAACTAAATAGGGCCGGTTATTCCAACTTCATATAAACTATGTGGTAATTTATGTAATGAACAAAAGAAAGGGTGAAAGAGATAGAGAACGAGAGTGAAAACGAGACAGCGAGTAAGCTGAAATTTATAGAAAGGTGGAACCCAGCCATAAAGCTCTCTACATATTTAGATAGTTCAAGAACATTGTTGATTAAGGATGCATTTTCAGTTTTGGAATGCCGCGAAGAGTCGATTTCGATCTTGATATTCCGAAATTCTGTTTAACCGTATTTCAAAGTTTACAAATTCATGATTAATTTGCGAACGTTTTACCTCACGTATTACGTCAATAACGTGTATGTTGAAATTTGGAAGTGACGTGAAGCAAAATTCATGCGAATTCTCTAGAGCGTCGAATAATATTTGGCTTACTGATCAAATGACAATCAGCATTTATTATATAATTTATGCACGGTATTAATATATAGAGCTGTGATTTTAATGAGGTCTCGCTTATTGGTGGCTAATAAGCAGAGCATGAGAGTCTAATATATGTGTATATTAATATAAAATTCGAAATCGCATAATTTTCTGTCTAATTTCAATAATTTCATGAATAAATTTGAGCGCTGTTTTATAAAATGAAATAAGAAAATTATGCTGTAGTTAGATAATAAATAATACTGCTTTTATAATTTAATGCCATGTGAAGTAAATAATAAAAATGTTGCTGTAACGGAGCTAACATCTGACATATAATCCCGTCTGACTATATGCATCTTTCACTACTGACGCTTTAGTTTCACATTTCTCTCTCTCTCTCTCTCAAAAGCTTTTATTTTTGCTTTCTCTGCTATTATATTTTTATAAACTTTATATTTTAATGTATTTTGTTTCTTTTTCTTTTTTGTATATTTTTTCTATTTCACATTCGTTTTCTTTTGCTTACTTTTTTGTTCTGAAAGATGTCCTGTTAGAGTAATGTTAAACATTTTTATCTCTCCCCCCTCCCTCTCTCTCTCTCTCTCTCTCGCTTTCGAAACTTAAAGTATAATCCCGTTTATAATTATTAAATGTTTTGTTTATACGCACAATCTTAAATATATGTTCACATAATATCTTATATTCATTAAATTAATGAGAATATATCTGTAGAATGTCAAAAATTTATACAAATTTATCAGTCAGTTTTTTAACCAATAAAATTAATGTTAAGTCTCTTAAAACTTAAAAAAACCTAATTAAATTATATCTTTCTTAACACTTCTAATTTCTAATATAAAATATCTTGATAATTAAACGTTAAATTAAAATTGAAATTTTATTTAAATAAAGTCCACTTGAAACTAAATGGAATAAAGATTTGCTTTTGATATTAAAAAAATTGGTCTTTTTACATTCATGTTCACAAAAATTTTCCTAGTATTTTTGTACTGTTAAAGCAATTTTGAAAATTAATTTTTCAGTATTCTGTATAAATTCACATTTATATCTCTATTTCCTGCGCCCATACGATCACATTTTAAGTCAATCCTCGCTAATAGCAACAGAGCTGCAACGTAATTCAGCCCATTGAATAAAAATGCAATCCTCGTCCGCTCAAACAACCTTCGTTGCTTCCTCGTCTCGCCACGTACACACGTCGCCGTGGCAACTCGCATTAAATCCACGCTATCGCCGCAAAAAGTCGCCTCGTCGCGGCGCGCCGTCGTGGTACGTTGGGATAAGTGGCAAAAAGGATTTCACACGGCCGCGGAATTAACAGTGCGATGCGGAAAACACGAAAGGCGTCGTAAGTCGGCGATAATTCAAGAGCGCGCCCGCACGCGGTCCATCCGCGGTTAGGACAGAAGAAAGGGAGGACGAAACCACGGAAAAGAACAATTTTCTAAAGTAGCTAAAAATTTAGTTAGATACAGATCAGAAAATAATTTTGTTGGATTATCAAAGTAATTATATCGAACGATAATGCAAATAGCTTTGACAATGTAACAATCAATAATTAAGCGTTCTACACAATTATTTTGATGGTCGTATGAAATTAATTAAATAAGAAAATTCCTATATTCGATCAAAGCGGATCTACAAGTGGAAATGTTCTAAATTGCAAGTGACATAAAAAAATTAACGTTAACCAGTCAAAAGATCAAGATCTGAAATGAATATTCTAGATGAACAAATCATGGGATTCTGTGGATTTTGTATCCGAAACATATTTAGCCATTTATAACTTAAGACATAAAATATCTCAAGAAAAATACGTTTTTGAAAAAATGTTTCAAATGAAAATTGTTTGAAGAGAGTCATCAAATGAGTTACTTAGATTTTACCATCTAGAATATTTATTTCAAACATAATCTTTTAACTGGTAACGTTAATTTCTTGATATCTATTTTTGAAATTTATACAACGTCCCCTTGTTAGTAAATATTTTTGTGTGAATTTATAGACACATCTGATTCTGCAAATGACATGCCGAAATCTTTTTCAGTCCTGAAACGCCATCGTGAACGCGGAATAAGAGTAGTAATATCGCTTATTAAATTGACAAGAAATTTAAGAATAACATCTTTTAATAATCTGATGTTAAATGAGAATGTTAAATCTGCGAATAATTTATCGCAAAAAATATTGTTTCAGTCGAACAAAATTATTTTCAGATCTGCTACATTTTTAGATTCAACAAAACCGTTCTATCCGTGAACGAGTCATCGCCTTCCGCATGAATTTCCTGCAGCCTTTTCCACCTCCTTCGTGACGTCGTTCTGGGACCTGATCGCGTCTCCGACCAGCGAGGAGTTTTAATTGCCTTCGCAGAAGTGCTTTTCCCTCCACAACAGAGAAAACAAAGTCCTCCACCTTTTTCTCCGCTCTATTTTCGAAGGGATCGAACAACGTGTCAGTGCAGCGAGAGAAAGAACGATCCTTAACGATTAAATGATATTAACTACGTACTCCGTGATAAAGTGGCAATATACAATAGTAACTACTAGAAAAATATCTCAATAGCGTTACAGAAAATATTTCCTACAAGACTGCTGTCTGACAGTATTCTAACACGAAATGTGGAGCGAAACTAAATATTTAAGCAATGGACAACTACCACAGAGCTCTTCAATATAAAACATTCAACAGCTAAGCTCCGCGATATCCTGCTACGTTTTCCGAAGCTGTCTGAAGATAAAGTTTATGTAGAAGTATTGACATTTCTCAGAATACCAACGATGGAGAATTAATCTTGAATGTCCCACGTCTGCCGTATTGAATGCCGTTCAACGACCGTTGCATCGCGCGATGTTTCTATCTGGACCTTTCTCGCTTCGGCTAAATGGGCGCCGAACGGAGAAACAATTAAACAGTCCGTTCGCCAACGAAAACCGATGCGGCTTCGCCAACTACGTTTCGCGCGAACTCTCCCGTTGCATTATTGTCATCCCCCATTTTAACACCCTCTCGCACCTTTTCGTTCCATCATCGCCGTCATCGTCGTCGTCGCCGCCGCCGCCACCGTCGTCGTTCTCTGTAAAAGTCTCCAGAAGTCCCAAAGAGTGCTTTCGCCCGAACGCACCACTCCGCCGAACCTTTAGCACCGAAGCGCGAAACTTTTACCTCCCTACCTGCTCGTCGGTATTTTCTACCACTTCCGTCACTTCCCCGCTCTTTTCGTCGTTGTCGTCGCGGTCCTACCGCAAGCAACGGGACAAAGCGGCATTCAGATTCACTCGGTGAAATTAAACCTCGTCCCGTGCGCTATTCTGAAACCTCTCATCCGGGAAATTAAAAAGAGGACCCGCGCTCTCGCTATGGACCATGACAACGACGACAATGATGATGATGATCCGACGACCGCAATTCGCAATCGGTTGGTTCCTGATAGTCCGTGAAATTTAATTGCGGTTGGAATTTCTCGAAACAAAAATCGAATAGGAAACGAGGTGGAACCAGATCGCGCGGAACTGTCGTATAGCTGATCACTGTTGGTGTTTGCTGTTATCTATGTAAAATTATCTAGGTAATCATCTAAATGAGGAAATTGCTTCGTCTTATCGTTATCTAGATTGTTAGAATATATATTATCTTCATCTTTATCTGAAATAAAAGGAGTGTTATATTTCCAAGTTACGTTAATGTGTAATAAGTTTTATGTGTATCTCCAGTAGGAGTGTAAAACTCCTTTTTTACCGGATGTTTATGTTTAATATTGTTAGATCAGTGCTGTTAAAGATTTGTAATTCTGAACATTGACTGGTATCTATCTATTATTTAAAAAAGAAAGAACTTTCAATGAAATACTTTAATGTTTGAAATCTAAATCTAAAGAATTATATGGCTAGAACGCAGAATCTTGTATAACGCATAATGTATAAGAAAATGAATCAATCAAAGTCCTTCATTCCCTTCCTTTCCACGAAATAAAAGACTGACTGGTTGATTTTCTTGTGCATTATGCGCTATGCGTTATGCAAGAATCTGTGCTGCTGCACTTGTATTTTTACTTTTTATTTACATGTCCAACAGATTTTCTTGAATTATAACGTATCTTGCTATCATTGGTGTCAGTGAAGCGACAATAGATATATGGAGAAATTGTTAGATGGATTTGAAAAACTCTAATGTTTAAAAAAATATAAATTTATATTATAAATAAAAATATGAGTATATTGTTTCTATATTCTAACTTATCTTGTAACTTAAAAGTGATATTATCTAAAAATTACCTAAATAAAACAACTTATAATTTAATCTTTTATATCTAAATAAATTTAAAATAAAATCATCTGTATTTTATCTATAAGATATGTTTACATGTAATTTATCTTATTTTTATCTAAATAATTTTTAATAATCTAAGCGCAACACTGCTCGCTCTTAATTCCACTGTCGGAAGTCTCACGGAAGGAACATCGGAAATTATTGATGAGTTTACACGTGACGTGGAGTGTAACGATCAGATTCGTAAAGAGTATTTTCGAATTTGTTCAGCGTTGCGTTTTTATCGGTAACTCATTTTGAATATTCATTATTCGTACATTAATTGGATTATTAAATATTCGTTGATACGATTAATTGCAGCTGCTGTTCATCCCGTTTCAAAATACTCATTTCGAAATCAACTACCGTGGTGCATCAAATTAATATCCAAAATACAGAAGCACCCGCAATAAACGATCTCGCACGAGCTAACAGTTTATTTACGCGGGCAGTAATCGAACCTCATACTTCCTGAAATGAATGGCATCTGTTTAATTAAAAATCCGTGCGGTACGCGCAATTGGCCTGTTATCATGAACATGATCTACTTCCTGGGATACATTAAACAAATAATTTCGAAACTCCGGCCAACAGTTTATGCGTTCACATTGTAAACTATTACTAAATTTGGGAATTACTGCAACAATTTCTAACAGATAGTTTGCCCGATAAAGTTTATACACGGCACGCAAAATTAAATTGTTTTTATACATACTTGTTTGTAAAATTTATGCAGCTTTAATGTATTGTAACAATTTTAACTGAAATACGTTCGCAAATTGAGAAGCTGTACGATAAATTTTCATATTTCAATAAAATATTTTAATCAAGAAATCTCTTTGTCTTTTAATTTAACTCCGATTACGAATACCAATTAATTATTTTCTGTTTTTCATCTTTCATCCAACTTTAGAACTAAACTTATTGAAACTGGCAAATTTTAATTGTCCAAAATATCCGACAAAATTAAATAAGAGAGTAAAAGATATTTGACGTACTTGAAGAAGAATGCGGAAAGAATGGCACCAATGAGATTCCTGCTGAACAATAATCGACCGCGCGGCGGCCGAAAATTTCGTCGATAAAGTTTACTGAAACTATTCGCTAATACCCTCCTCCCCCTCGCCCACCCCCACACGTCGAACTAATTTTCAAATGAGAAACGCGTACGCTGCGGCGGCGGCGTCGGCACAGACGATCCGAGCGGCAACAGTTTACTTTACGCAAACTATTTCACTGAGACCGTCTAGCCGGAAACTGCGGTGAAAGCGCGGTGGAAACGCATCGCGCGTTTGCGAGTTCATCTCGCGTTACAATAAAACTTAACGAAGCGAGGAAGCTCCGTGTTCTTCTCGCAAGAGACGTTGTCGTTCACGTTGTCGTTCACGTTCGCGCGAAATATTGCCGCCCTGTCGAAACTCGCGTACGAAGACAGAGAAATGCCGCAAACTTGAGTGCAGCGCTACGACTCAATACGATAAACCCTATTGGCCGATAATTCACAGAAATTCACTGCAATTTCGCAACTGGTTACGACACGCGCCCAGGGAGCGTTTTAACAAAGAACGCGTCCGATACCGTCTGCTGTACACAAAGGTACCATCGTAAAAGCCAACGAACCTCTCCTGATGCACCTTGCGCACGCGATACAAGATGCGCCTCTCCGGTGTATCGTTTCCTGTACGCATACGACATGGACTTGCGTTAAAGTGTAATTTGCTTACTGTCGTTTAAAGGCCGTAGTGTCTCTAGAAGACAGAGTCTGACCATGCATACAAAATAGCGTATATACATGTAAAATGTATGTGCGTGTGTGAAATGAATTGTGCATTGTTATGAATGGCATATTCCCGCTATACTCTAAAAATATGAGTGTGGATTTAACAGCATACGCTGTTTATATCATTCTCATCTTGTTAGTGTTGATATAAACACCAACGTATGGAGTGGATTGAACACCAAAGGTTTTAAATCCATGATATAAAGGGCGCTTCAAATCCATATCATACAATCAACACGGTGAGAATTTATAGGCACCGCATGGTACTAAATCCACAAATCCATATTTTTTAGAATGCAAAATAATTATGTAGAACGCTCAAGCTGACTGTTAGATTTTGTGCAGTATTGCTCATCATGCTTGATTTTTCTACACAAATATTGATAGTCCAATAAAATTATTTTCAGATATGCATCTAGCTAAATTTTTAGATGTTTCAGCAAAACAGTTCTCTCCGTGTATACTTTAATTGGCACCACCATTGTGCATACATGTTAACTTAAGCCAATTACGTGGAATCTAGACGATAGCACGTCTGCCTAGCTGGCTCCCCCAAATCTTAATGAAAAAATTATGGAATAATGCGCTATTTATGCGCTACCCATATCCACAAAAAAAAATTTTTGCGCTCATTCCGTTTAACTAAAAAAAAAATTTTTTTGTGGGGGAGCTGAGTAAGCAGTCAGTCAGCTCACCCACCCGTTAAGGGAGGGGCTAGCTAGGCAGACATGACGATAGCTTAGAAAATTCTGGCTGGTATTCACGGTCAATTCTTATATTTAAAGCTGTCTTAAGTACAGTCTTAAGATGTCATGAACTAATCAGAGAGCCGTATTAGCATCTTAAGACACTACTTAAAATAAGAATGGATACTGAACTCTGTCTTCTTAGAATACTAGTTAAAAGGATATTCCTTATGCTGGAGTTTGAAAATGATTTAAATTCATGCGATATATGAACGCGTTCTCGTACGAGCAAGATAGCCATGTGTCCTCTATCTGGAGCTTGCAAAATCGATAAATAATGTTCAAGTTAAATTGGAAGTTACATATTGTTAAGTGCTGGCACGTACGAAGTTATGTTGGTTTTAAAACGGATTCGTCGTAAATATCTCGGAACGTCACGAAACGGTATCGCGTATCCTCGCGCGGTTTAATAAATTCTGTTACGAAGTGCATCCAGCATCCCAGCTCTAACGTTATTGTCGAGCGAGACGCGAATATTACTCGCAATTCCAAAGTTTTCCAGCCATCCTCGAACTTTGAAATGTAATTACAAGCGCAGAGATAAAAATTTCCGTTTTAATTAGGAGATGTAAATAAGAAATGAGCATTAGCTTTCGTTATTATGTCATATATCAAACACGATGTAAGCAGTTTAATTTTTCTTCTTATTATTCTTAAATTAAATATCTTGTTTCCACATATGTTTATTACTATCATTCATACACTATTACGTATATACAAATACGTATATACAACGTTTATACATATATACGTGTATACTAGTAACATGGAAAGAATGGTTTTTATGAAATATTTACAAATTTAGTTAAATATAAATCTGAAAACAATTTATTGGATTAAATTATGTAGCAAACTCAAATATGATGAATAATGTTGTAGAAAATTTGAATATCCCAGTAATCAGATTGCATCCTACGTAAATATTTTAATAAATAGTTTAACAAAATTATTTTCAGATCTGCATTTAGTTAAATTTTTAGACATAAATATAATAGAGAACGCCAATAATCGGTCAAAGCTAGATGTTATGAATACAATATATATTCTTAATTTAAATTTAATTATCTCAGATATGACTGTACGCCGAAACGTCCGGACATTAACCACAACCGATCTGAGACGCTAATAATATAAACATGATAAAGATAAATTTTTAGATACTTTAGTAAAACTATTTTTCCATGTATGAGTGTATACGATGTGTGAATGTGTGTGGGTATCCAATGTATTGATCTCGGATCCATAAGTTCGAAATGACCATACATTAACCATTCCAGCGAAAAAGTAAAAACTGCGGAAACAATGCAGCGGGCGTGAGCCTGCTCTCTTGTATATTCTATGCGAAAGTTGTCCTCTTACAACAGAAGTACGGCCAAGTACTCGTCTGTTTACTCCAGATTCCGTGCTGCTCTCGCTCGCGCAATAGACGATACGACTTCCGGTAGGTCCCTTATTTTTATTTGAGAACTGAGATTTTGTAGCTCTTTCAGCAAAGTCACTTTTCTCTTCGCGCACTGGGAGCGATATTAAAATATAAATAATGGGTAATACTGTTCCAAGCGCCAAGTAAGAAAGAACTTGCGTCGATTTTTAAATCCAAAGCAAAACGAAGAGTTTACATATACTTTGTAAATAACGTACGTACTATATTATTTATTTATTGTAGAGGAAAGATATTTTTTGTTTTTTAATGTTGTCTAAAAAAAAAATAAATTTCTAGCATTGTTATGTAATATTAAAATTTCGTTCTTCAAAACAAAAGAGAAATTACTCAGAAACTTTTAAACCAAAAATTTTACAATAATTATTATAATTATAAAATAATATACATATAAATAACAAATTGAGATCGACCAAATAAATTCATAAACGAGCATACAAAATGGACGTTAAAACTAATTATTTAGTAGGTATATAAGACACTTGATATGACAAAATGTCTCGAATCTTGAAATCAGTTTCGATTCTGATCTATAATAGTATTCTACATAAAGTTCAGTTTTGATATATCTATAATTATTTCAGCATGAAACTTATTTTTTTTTTAGATAAAAAAATGGATGTATTACTTCCCATTTCAACATTTTAATTATGATGCGTCTTAGTGTTTAGTAATTATTTTACATGCATATTTCGTTTATGTGTAATTTTGAAACAAAATTTTATTATTTTACATTTACGAGAGACGAGCCAGTTTTTTACGTTAAATTCGATCAGAAAGATCCGCAAGCTAAAGACTCATAAGAGAGAAGGAAAAATCTCGCTTGGTTACCGACATTCGAGATGACGTTCGGGAATCGATCGGAAATTTATCGGAGTTTATCGGGTAATAACCGGCGAAAGAGATGACGGAAGTCGTCGCGGATCCGATGCTGCATCGCGTCGCGTCGCGTCGATCGTTTATGCGATCTCATAAACTCCATCACTTTATCACGCTTCCAACGGAATTTTCGTTTGCTACATGCAATACACGGCGATCAGGCTGACCAGTAATCAGAATTTACCGAAAATGACGCAGCAATAAAAATTTCGAACACGAATGCAAGTTTCACTAAGCATCCTGTTTTCTTCGCCTTTGTCTAAAAAGTCTTTGGTACTTTACAATTTTTGCAGGAACTTTTTGCATGACATACAAGACACCGCAAAATCACAAATTAATTTCCTACATATGGCGTATTAATTTCCTTCGTATTAATTTCCTCCATTTTTTTATCACAAAGAAAAAATTCAAATTTACACGCAATGAATTTTTTTTTTTTACAAAGGTTGAAATGACATTTATTGCAGTTTCAATGTTTGGTATCGAATATCTAAACGTATCACGCTTTTACGAGGATGATCGAACGCGGAAACAAAAGATCCCAATGTAAATGGTTCCCGAATGACCGATTCGACATTTGAAACTATGGACACCCAATGCGCGACAACGCGTCGAATTTCAAGAAAACATTTTTTTTTTCCCGAAAATACTTTCAGTGCATGGATCATTTACAATCGCTTCAGATAATTACACATTTTCTGTTAGGTAAATCATTCTCAAGGCAAAAAATAATATTATAAAAATAATATCCATTTCAGTAACGATACTATTGTATTTATCTGTCAAAGACAATTCACCTTTTTTTTACCTCATTCCTTCCCACATTTGTTGCACTGATAATACTTGACGTTCTGTATCCAATTGTATAAACAGTAACAACGTGTCGTCGTTTGCGAACAGAAGGAAATTACACTAGTAGAAGATGGGGTAGATAAAATTTCGTTCCAGAACTATTGAATAATTCACAAGGTGGAGTAGACACGCGGCCATCTTTCAGAATCGCGGCTGAACGGCAGCAAATCTCCCGATAATCGTTCAATTGTTCAGAGAGGATTCGAGGCGCCTCTCTCCTCCCTCAATCCTCTCTTCGGCTGCCTCTTCAACCCATTCGAAGGCAGAGCCTCGCGAAGCAACGGGTAAGCCGAGCCGCATTGGATTTCAACGATGACGGGGCTATTCGCAAGTGAGGATTGAGGATACTTTTGAACGAAGGAAAACGGTATAGGGAATATTTTATCGAAAACCTTAAAAAAAAAAGATTAAAACGATTGAGAACATATCGTTAACCACAGCTGCCGGAAATTCTCCTCTCTTTCGTCTTTTATTTTTTCCAAAAAGGATTTTATTAGATCGTTCTTTTTTTAATTTAAGGTTTCAAATATTCGCTGCACTCCAGTTCCGCACGTGTCTTTCTTTGAAAGTCAACGATTATTCTACATCGGTGGTTTGGAATCACAGACTTCTATATATACTACTGAACTACTAACTTCTTATATACAAGCAATGAGTCTGAATCATATAGTGATTCTGCGCATGCGTGGGATATGCAGTATGGACCAACTACAGCTTTTATACTCTGCGATAGATGCGATTCATTTAACGCATTTAACTACAAATGCTTCGTTGACAGAAGAAAGAATTCTACGAATTGAGCAATTTTGAAGAACGCTTCAAAAAAATATATTTGCAACGTTGAGTGGATTGCATCCTCTATGTATAATAGAAGTCTGCGGGATTAATAGACGTGCAGATGTGCGGTGCATCTCTCAGCGCATGCGTGCATAAGAAATTGGAGTCACTTCAAAGTTGCCAAAAGGTTTGCGAATTATCGTCGTGAACCATTGCTAATTTTAACATTTCGTGAACTTTGCCATTCACTTTATCAGGACGAGAAGCGCACTGATACTATGAGATTTCGTGTTTCTACACGGAGAAAATTTTATTATAAATTGTATTAAGTTTTAATACAATTTTAAATTACACTTTACTATGTCTAGTATTTCCGATGGACCGTCACTACATGACATAACTTTTACTATAGTAATACTAATTTTTATCATATAATTATAATAAATAAAGTAATTATTTTGTTGAACCAGTGCTTAATCATATTCTAACATGAAAACTGTTAATTTTTACTATGGTACGCAAATAAAATTTGCTAGGTATATATTTTTTACTTATCTTTACAATACTAACTTTTATTCAACAAGTTGTGATTTTGTAATAAAAAATTTTTACTATGAAAAAGTGTAAAAATTACGTTGCATTATTGTTTTTAAAAAAATAACTATAACATTTAAACTTATAATTTACATGATGTCCGCAGCTACTACCACATTATAGTAATTTTAAATATAAAATTTTCTCCGTGTAGTCACTCCAATGCGCTCGTTGGAGTGAATAGGAGCTATGATAGGAGTATGTTGGAGCAAACCTGTAAATACTGTAGTATCACAATAGATCACAACACGGCGATAATCCGCAAATCCTCTAGCATCTTTAAAGTAAATATCCGTGGGAGCCTCAAAAGTACAATTGGAGTCACTTTTTCGAAAAAGTTAACAATCTAGTAGTATATATAGAAGCCTGTGTTTGGAATATAAACAGTCTGATAGACAAGAGACGGTTTTTTGTAAATCCCTGCTTTAATGGACTTAGGGAAGCAAGCAAAATTCGTGGACCCATTCGTGCTCCGGCGCATCGGCGCGATGCATCTCGATTGCGCGAAAATGAACACTATCGAGACGCGATCGGTGCGGGGGATTAATCGAGTTTATCATGGAGAATTTACATTTTACAAGGGGCTCGCGTCCACGTATTCGTGGCCCAGATAGATTTTCTATCTGTTGGCTGATGCACGCGGATTCGACATGCGCAATCACATCACCGTCGCCACGACGCGACTAATTAATGCGGCATCGAGTAATGCAATTCACCGCGGTCAGATGAAAAATGTCCGCTACCATCCGACCGACGGACGACTGGTTAATTATTCCCCTCGCTACGTCGCTAGTTTAATCTTTTTGCCCCTACAACGTCCACAACTATGGACACAATTTTTTCCAATTTGTAATCCTCGTATGTGGGAACGACTCATGAAAAATTCAGTCTTTTCTCGTACTGCATATTTTTTCCGTTTGCGCATCTCGTAATAAAAATGGTTAAATCAAGCGATCCGAAAACCCGGACAATTGCACGTGTTGAGGATGTCTTACGGAAAAACGATATTTGCCTTTGCGGGAGAAAAACGCATACATGATTATATAACGCGCGAAGTATGGATTTTACAATTCACGAAAGAGCCATAATGTCTGCAATGAAATGAAAAAATCGAAAAGGACGTATAAAATTTATATATCGGTTTTAAAAAGTGATATAATTGTAGAATTTGTATATATGTATGTATACATATAGAATTTGTATGCAGCGATTTATGTTTTGACTCATTTCTTAAAGATTGTAAAAAAATCGTTAATAACGTCAAGCAATTTTAATATACAAAACTATTTTTTATCTGAATGCAATAGAATAAACCGTGTAACTTTATAATTTATTTTCGAATTTAATGACAAGAGTAAACAGTACTGTAAAGTAAATAGATTGCCAGATACGTAAAATTTCACGAGAGAAAATTAAACGTTTTTGTAAATGTAATTTTATTTTCTCTCTTGAATTATTAAAAGAAATTATTTGAGTAGAGAGAGATAATGAATGTAAGTAATTATTCTTTATTGGGATCATTTTACGCTACCAAAACGTTACAAATAAATATAGATCTTCGTGGTGGCGTTGTTCCAACTTTAATACACGTAATGTAATTACTGTACTAATTAACTGTATGGAATGAATGAGTGTCGGATGAATATTATCGGGTCGTAATAATTACTTTAATGGCCCCCTGGAAATTAATGAAGCAGACGAATAGATAATTGAATCTGCTATCGGAAAAACGTCGCAAGAATGTAATTCGGCAAAAAACATGGCTGCGTATTTTAAATATAATACATCTACATTTGTGATTCTTCAATCTCTTCAATTGACATAATAATTCTCCAAACTTTATTCTTGGAAAGGTTATTAATATAAAAAAGATGATTTTATACACAAAATATTAAACATATGTGGTTCTCACAGGAACAAATGTAATGTGAAATAATATTATGTTCGCCAGCAATGGAGATAAATTATTATATTTACGACAATCGTAAATATAATAAGATATACGTTTCGCGGGTTTTCTCCGTGTTCAGATCCATTCTTGGAATGCCAACGTTTCGTGAATCTTGCAGTCACTTCATCAAGTCGAGAAGCAGCATACTATCAGGTTGCTCCTCGCCCTGATGAAGTGACTGCAAGATTCACGAAACGTTGACATTCCAAGAATGGATCTGAACACGGAGAAAACCCGCGAAACGCATAATCTTTATATAGAAAGCACCCGTGGAAGTCTCAAGAATAAGACACTTTCTGAATCTGAATCAGTGGATAGTCACTAATTACCCAGTGGCATACTTAGCACTGATAATCAGTGAAGTTCAACTAAAAAAGGAAGAATGTTTGAGCATTTCATAACTAAAATACTGATATCTACACGTTAATTTCAATTTTTCAATACCATATTCATTGAATTTAAACACTAAAACAAGGTTAGTTAGATCATATAATAAAGATTAGCTAGATTAAGGATCTTACATTTAATTCACTGATATCACTGCAGTGGCATACTTAGCACTGATATCAGTGATTATTCACTGATTCAGATTTAGAGAGGCATATTAATTTATATTAATGTACAAAATTATCACATGGCGATACCGTAGTGAAATTCCATATCGATTAATTTTCGTGCAAAAATTATTAGACATTATCTACTTTTATCAGCAATAAATCTGTTGTTTGCAGTTGATTATAAATCAGACAACGCTTAAATACCGCCAAGATATTTGCAAAGCTCCAGCCGTAACGGAACTCTAATATTTCTCTTTGGATCCAAAATAAATTCCCGGTGTTCTCGCTTATCAGCACTTAATTAAAGTTAGCACTCCGCGGGAACTGCATTTCCAGGGGTCGATAGACGACGAAGCGCGAAACTGGGACGTTTGCATTACAATGTATCTTCCATTTGAAATACACAAGTGTAGCGACGTAGATATTTTACGAAAGATTTAATTCAAAACACCGTAAATTATGGCTACGCGACATTATTAATATCTTCCAACAAATTTATGTTCGTTGTAATTAGAAACAATTAGTTCCCGAGATTAATTAGAAAAATATTTATTGCCATAAATATTTTCATACATCTCGGTGATTGATCATTGAATGTCGAATTGGTATGACGCCCGTCCCGAAAAGTCCAGCGTTCCAGGTTAAAAAATAGCTGAGGTAATATTTTTCGCAATAAATTATTTACAGGTTTTTAACCACAGCTATACACACTTTTTTTTTTTTACCCTTGATATACACACTCGGATCCCTGGGACTCTATCCATATTTGTTACCATGACTTTCGTAAAAATGGACATATTTCAATTAATGTTTTTTCAATCGATAGAGAATTGAAATAAATGTAATAATAGGGCATATAAGAGTCAATAACAAATTAAATAATATATTAAAAAACAAAATTTAAAATTAACAATTTGTTTTATATTTTTAATATATAATTTAATTTGTTATTGACTCTTATATGCCCTATTATTACATTTATTTCGTATTATTATCAAGAATCCTTTATTATTATTGTTAATAGAGAATTGATTTAGGAATAAATCCATGTTGTGTAAAAGTCGATAGAATTAAGAAGCTTCGAGATATATAGGTTCAAAGAAAATAAAAGTTCAGAAACACGAAAAAATTTAGATTTAGCAAATTGCATTGGAATTTCTGGGACTTCAGTATGTATAGCTAAGTTTAAGATGTTTATTAGCTTAACTATTAAAATGGACGATCAATCCAATTTGAGACATTAATTTCGGTCTCAGTTTACGGTTGGAATCTGACAAACCTCATCGGCGCGCAGTTTATAAAACTGAAATAATATACTTGCAAAAATTCGCATATAGCATTATTAAGCATTAAGATCTTTTTTGATTGAAAATAGGATTATTTTTATTAATTGACAAACATAAATTTTGCGAATGTGTAATATCTGCTCGCAGCGTGGGTGTAATAATTCTATCGCGTTCTGACATGTGTCGACTCGCTTCTTCGACAGGCTCGTAATCAGCGCTTCTGCCGAATATAGCCGTCGTCGTATATCATTTTTTTCCTCGCGGTCTCGCTTGTGCCGTCGATTCAGCGCGATCGCTTCCTCTAGATTATTAAACCGCGATACTTCATCGGGCGTTATCGCCGACGCGGCGATAAGCGCTCGTCGCGCGCTATCTTCGTTGTTGCTGCCGCGGTCGGTCGTTCCTTCTCGTCCTTAGTTCTGCTTCATCGCGTCCTCCCTCCCCTGTCCTCCACCCATAAATCTCTCGCTCTTCGTCATTGATTTCTGCGCGAGTGCTCGCCGCACAAATAATTCCCCGACGTTTTCTCCGACCGCTTTGTTCCGCGCGCGGCCGTGCGAATATTCGCATTCGTCATCCCGAATCCGCCCGAACATTCGCGGTGACATAGGATTTTTCCTTCTACCATAAGGTGAAGTCTGCGTGACCCTTGGCAGGACCATTTCTCAGAGAACCGCTAGTATTCGCTGAGCTACCGCATTGTGCAACTGCAGTTTAACCTTCTATCGGCAATCCTCAAATATGTAACTTTAATATGGACTCTCAAACTTAGAAATAACAATAAGAACAAGGCGAATAAGAATAAGTTAGTAACTTATGATTTTACTGTGATTTAGCTGTACGTATACGTACAGATTTGAAAGCAATTTTGTTTGGACCATCAAAATAATTATGTAGGACGCTCAAATTGTACTGTTAAATGTATAGTGTTAAATTTAACCCAATTGAAGTTGTCAATGGTTAAATTTGACACTATAGTTTCAAATTTAACCATTGTTTTAGTATAAAATGACGACGTGTTGAGCAATGGTCACTTAAATTAAGTTAAATTTGATACACACACTCTCTCTCTCCCTCTCTCTCTCTTCTATAGATTTAACAGTGTGGTTGCTAGAATACTAAAACTTTTGGCAGCATTATTCGTCATGCTTGAGACCCCTAGTAATTATTATAATAATCTAATAAAATAATTTTTTTTACAAGCATAGAAATTAAGATGATTTTGCTAGAAATTTAGCTATAGCGCTAAAAAAAATGATCCATTTAATGACAAATAACAAAAACTCATACAAACGATGAAGGCTGAAGTTCATGGATCGCTCGCTTACGTATTAAATGGCCGCGAATACTTCTTTTCATTATAGCGCAAAGTTACTCGTTGCCGGTGCAATTTCAGCCCATCATACCGCACCTATAGGGAAGATCGAGTGCACCACTCTTGCAGTCCATTGAACGCGCAGGATGAACATCCTGGCGCTCGCAGTCTTTTGAATTTCCATCCGTGCTGTAACGGGGCGCGAGAGAAGAAGGTGTGGAGGGTAAATAATCATGGGTCGTTACGCGGGGCAAGATAAAGGACCGCGCCGCTCGTCGTTAGGCTCTATCTTCGGGCTCCGAGATAGATCGACGTAACGTCGCGTCGGGTTTACGCTCGTACCTCCCCCTCGAACTCACCCCTCTCGAATGAAAAATAACCCTGCCACCCCCCCGAGAGATGAGCGCGCGCGTTGTTCGCTCGCGCTGAATTGAAGATCTTGATGGAATCAACGGGTAGAAATTCCATTATTCGGACGCTCCACTGTCCGGTGTTACCTAATGGAAGGAAGCGAGCATTTTATGCGAGATAACAGCCGAAGCGTGTAAAAATTGGCGGACGTATGCGGGATGACAGTTGACAGAGTTGAGAGATGAGCAAAGCTCGTAAGTTACCGTCGTTTAGGTATGTATGAGATGTGACGCGTCAGAGTCGCGCAAACACCACGTCTGTCGCACTTACACTTACAACCGGGTAGTTTCAACCCCGGTAGTTATCTGATGATTCGTTGGAACTGTCAGATTCTTGCATCAAGATCTCCAATTACGAATGTACAACGGGGGAAAACGCTGAAAGGAATGTCACTCTCCGTATCGAGAGAATTGGATCTCTCTTATGCGTGCGATACGCTTCTATGATTGAAATTGATTACCGTTTCGCCAGCCACGTAAACGTCGTTGCTTTCAAGGAATCGGCTTTCGTTATTCGAACTCTCCTGTCATTTCTGGCCTTTGATGCGTTTCCACGAAGGTCCATAAAGCTATATATAGCCCGTAAAAGCATCGTACCCGTATATTTACGTTAGCTCGTTCGTTGCACGAATGCGAGTGTACATGCTATTGCTGAATTTTTCAGATTCTAAGCAGAAACGAGAAATGTGAGAGAGAGAAAGAGTGAAAGAGAGAGAAAGATGGAAGCATAAACTTTTTTAACGAGATAGGTATTGTAAATCTGAAGCTTTTTATGTTCGTGGATATTCATTGAACAAAATTATAAAAAATATGATTTATTAAACTTTCTTTCTCGTTAATAGTTCCCATATGATTATTTATTATTTCGCAAGAGAGTAGATATATAAAAAAATAAAATTGAACGAGAAAAAATTTCGAAATTTTTTTCATAGACAAAGATTATTTGTCATGGAAACGTTGAGTAAAAACATACATATATATAACATCAATATAACTTCCTGATATTTAACTTGTTTCATATTGTTCCATTTTCTTTTGACAACAGAAAATGAGAAACATAAATCGGGAGAAGAAAGAATAATTTTGCTTGAAGCGATATAAATATCGAGGAAGCAGAATATTCCGAACAACCATTGTTCTAACGAGTGCATTGTTCGACGAGAATCGAAGCGGTACAATTGCAGGCATAATAACTTAGCGCAGGCGGTGCACTGAAAGTTTTTACTCAAAAATCGACAAAGATCGGCGGCAGCAGTGGGAGAAGAGAGTTTAGATCGGTCAGGTTCTGACGACGAGACGCGGCAAAAGTTTGACTAGCACCGGCTATGCTCGGAAGAAGGCGAGGATCCTTCTACGGCAGATGGTGGCGAATTTCTGTACGTTAGTATTGAAAGAATCACGAAGAGGCTGGGGCGAGACGGCTGGAAGATACCATCCCTCGGCTGGATCGTCTCACGGAATTGCATTGTCGTTAGCGACAGATTCTCGGGCTGCTTCTGGAAGTACAGGAAATACCCTCCCAAACCCTTTCCTACTCCGTTATACCTTCGATCCTTCCATAAGCGCACGCTGTCCACGCAGATGGGTCTCCACATTTCTCTTTCACTCGCATTACATTTTCTATTATCTTTTAATCCATTTTGGATCTCTTAATCCGTTTTGGATCTCTTACAAAAATATACAGGGTAAGTAAAAATTCCGTAAGTTTTTGCCAAGCGCTTTTGTGTAGATAGAGAGGATTAAACTGAGTCGAAAAGTCCTCTACCATTTTGCAATTTTCGCAATAGTTAACGAGATATTAATTACTAAAAATTGTCGAATATTGCTCTTCAATAATTTTTTACTCAAATACTATCGACTTTACAGAAAAACTGCAAGAGAAAACAAAAACCATTTATTTTCTTCTCATAGAACTCTAAACATTTTTCAGAATTTTTTATCAACCTTTTTAGTACTACATTTTCTTATTTTTATCAACATGAGCAAATACGGTATTAAAAATTCTGAAAAAAAATAAAAACTTTATAAGAAGGAAATAAATAATTTTTGTCTCTCGCTGTTTTTCTGTAAAGTTGTTAGTATTTCATAGTATTTGAGAATTATTATCTTGTTAATTATTGCGAAAATTGCAAAATAGTGGATAATATAAATAAAATCTTGTAACAATTTTCAACAACTCAATGTCAAACGTGCCTGTTTTCGCGCTCAGACTAGCAATTCGCACGATGTTATCCACGCATTCTATCTATATCGTTAAATTGATAATTTGGTGTGTAATCGATAATTTTCTCATAAGGTAAAAAATAGGGCTCAGACAAAAGATTCGAACATGTTGAATATTCGATCTATTCGAATAATTCAAAGTTGAAAAAAAAATGAGCATCTAATTCGAATATTTCGGACAGTTCGAGCTTAAGCAGTGATCAATATGAAATGTCAATTCGTTATGTCTGATGTTCGGACGGTTTGGACAGTAAACAAATATAGTATGCCTTGGAAACAAAAGAGCAGTTTTTCACGAGACTTGAATATACAAACATTACAAAAATGTCAAAAAGAAAAAGTCGCGTCATATTCAGTCATATTCAGATTGATTCTGAGGACAACTTGTTATGTCTGAGTTCGAAATGTAATAAATGCGAACTTTCAGCTCTGAAGTGGGTTAAAATAGTTCGAAAATACATTCAGTTCGAACTATTTAACGTTCGAACTTGAGATTTAAACTGTCCGAACTGTCAAATCGTCTGATGTTTTCCGAGCACTAGTAAAAACTGGTTCAACTACTCTGATTTACCCTGTATATACACATATGTATATATATTAATCGTGAAACATATATGTTTATGAAATGCACGTTTGCGGAGAAGGCGCAAAAAGTCGATGAAGAACATAAAAACAAAAATTATGGGACATGTATTTTATAGGAAAAATTCTGCTCTACAATTTTTGTTCTTATCATTTTTTGCGTAGAAATAGCAGTTTTAGAGATATTTGCGACGAAAAGGCGTGCTCTTAAAGCGATTTTTTTCATTTGCGCGTATCAGTTCTCATAACTTTAAACTTTAATTGCAAGAATTCTACGAGAATTAACTTTGTGATGTATAAGACCTTCTTTATGCAGAATTTCATACCGAATTTTTTCAGTTTTTATGATATTTTCACGTCCGAGCAACAGTTTAGAAGATAAATAAAGAAAACTCCAAACGAGTTCTGCTCCAAGAATAGTTTTTCGTCCAAAAGAGGATGTTTCACCCACGATAAGGATGGGAACTTTTTAGTTCCTTATTTCTAATCCCTTTGAGAATTTATGTACAAAACATAAAAACTATATAAATTATTTCGTCTATTTGCCCATTTTTGCCTAATTTTCCTGGATTATATATGAATCTATCAATGCCATAAAATTCATTGGAATTCTAGCTCATATATTACTTTACATTTTACTCTGTGTAAGAGCACTGTTGTTCAGTGCTTTTAATACTCCAAATAAATAATTAATTACTATTCTTCAGTAATAAATTGGCCAATATTAGATTTCTATAAGGAATAAGAGCATCAGACAACCTTTTTTACCAGCATAATTATCTTTGCATTGCATATGGTTTATGCTATTCTGTGATTCCGTTAACTTTCTTTCTACATTAAATAAAACGAGAAAAACCAACATTAAAAAAAATATTGCGCGACTATTTCCAAAATAATTAATAACCAAGAGAACCAAATTGTTGGTGGATAAAATCGCTCATGGGTGACAATATTGCAAGAACTAACATCGTTTCCTAAGCTGACTAGTGAGAAGGATCATAACCATGCAACCTAGACCATAAACGGCCCTCCAGAACGTGGTCATCTTACAGGGTGTAACGAGGAAGCTGCTGGAGAGCTCCAAAATTAGTGCACACCACGTCAAATGCAGTTTACAGTGTAAATGGACTTCAGGACAGGGAATGCATGCTCGATCGATATAGCCAGTGGTCAGTACACTGTACAAGTAAATATCCAAATTTCCATTAAAACATTATAGATAAAACTACACATTATATGTTAAAATGATTAAAAAGATTAAATTGGGTAATACAATAAAAAAGAACGGAAATAAGATTATAATTAAATAGGAATGTTGTTTAACTTTAGCAATTAATATTATTCGTACGCTGCGTATATTTATAAAAAAACTCGACAGCTAATATGTTATTCATTATTCATTTTACGTGCGAGGGGAAATTCTGTATCTTGTTTTAATCTTGCGTGGTGCACAGCGCAGCGGCGCTGTTCCAGCATAAAATTCCAAAGGTATTTCATATATATATATATATATATACACACATATATATTTTTTTATATATATGTATATAAATAACTCAAAATATCACAATACCGATTTTTCAATATACTCCAAATATAACAACAGAAGATATCTTGTTGCAAAAAAAAAACTATAGATATATCCAGATATCACATAAAATCACACACAAGTTAATAAATAAAAAGTATAGACCCTCTATTTCAAGTGTTTTTATATTTGTGTAGTGACTTTAATAAAGGACCGTCCACGATCGACTGCTACATTTGTGATTCGTGTGACAGAGCATGATAGATGGTCAGTAGCCAATTAAATTCATCAAATTCCATATTAATTCGTTGTACCGCGAGAATGTCGAGTAGATATCAGTTACCTCATAACAGGAGCGAAATATGTAATGAGTAACGATAATCAACGTTGCAATGTTGAATCAGAAGGTAAAACAGCCATCAGAAGCTAAAAAAATTAATCTTTATGTAGAAGTATAGACTTTAAAAATTCATTATCATGTATTTAAATAATTAATTTATGTTTTTTATGTATAAAATTGTGAGGTAAGTTAGAATTCTGATGAATGTGTAGGATTTTGCAAATGCCGGAATTTGTTAATCAATTAAATTTTCCTCAATTATCGATATAACATAGATTTATATACTGATCTCTTTACATCCCTTTAATATCTCAAGAAAGAAAAAGAGAAAGAAAGAGAGAAAAGGAGAATAAACGCAAAGCTATTTTACAACATATTTCCTAACAGAGAGATCTCGATTTACGATCAAAGACATAACATAGCTCGTAAAAAAAATATTTGGCACGAGATATTAAATCGTGAAAAAGACAGAATCCAAAACTATCACGAACTCCATTCTGAAAATTTTATACGCTGATGGCTACTGGACAGCCATGGAACAGTCTGTACATGCTTTTGCAGGATAACAAACAATCAACTGTGTGCTTAGGATACCTTCTACCTCGATAGGCGGATCCGGTGGATTTGTATTTGCATGCTTATCACCGAGTCCGGAGTAGATTGTTCCTGCATGCGCATTTACCGTGCTTCGTGCGATAACATATAGTGCCTTTCTGCTAAAATTTCGGTGGACCAATAAATGCAGCGGACGTAAACGTCGTAGCAAAAATGGAATGCCTGCTTGTACTGTATTCGTTATCGTACCATTATCATATTCTTGCAATCTCCTGTTATAATGTAGTAATTCAAAAATTGCATTCTGAACGCAACATCATTAATTCTCCATTTCTTCATATATGTATATTAACAAAACAAGAATATTACATAATAAAAATCGTGAAATTCGATAATTTGAAATTTTCATTTTTAGAAACGTATTATCTCGAATAATGATATTATCTCGAATAATTAAGGTTTGTATGTCACGTTATGTATATACTTGTGCAGTGTACATAATTTAATATAAAATTTTATTGAATTCGATATTTTATTATTTTATCAAATTAGTTTAATTAAAAAATGTTATATATTATTAAATAAAATATATCTCTGTAAAGGGAGTAAAATGACTCGTTTACTACATTATATTTTAAGTCGTAAAATTTTCTGAAGTTCTTTTCTCACATCATTGAAGAAATCATATATACAACTCGCAAGCTGACTTTGATTTCCTAAGTGCGTCAAAGAATTAACGTATAAATCTTGTTAGTTTTCGATTCATCGCGAACGTGATGATTCATCAACGCTCGACCAATTTCCGATCCATCTTCGTTGCCTCGTACGGCACTCGGTATCGTAACAAGGGCCATTAGGTCGACGCATGGCTGGGATTTCGAGGGCCAGACGGAGTTTTGTACAGTCGTCGGAAAATAGCGCGTGCATTCCACCGTTGATGGAGTGCACTCACATAAACGTACGCAGGTGCGCCTAATGGCTCCATATTTACTGGCATAGCTGCAGTAATTATGTCGTCTATTATTAATCGAGAAACAATTTCAGAAAACTCTGATACTTTTTTTTATCATTGCACCGTTTGGACATAAATCAATAATAGATATTCTAATTAAAAATACAAAAAAAAAACAAAAGATCAACAAAGTCATGATATGCAGAGAATGTCGAGAGTTATACACAGAAAAAAAGACTATTCTTAAATCAACCATAATATACTCATATATAAGCAAAAATATTGAAATCTTGCTTCAAAGATAATAGTCTCGATTTGATTGAATTTGTTTTGATTGAAAAAGTATTACTTTGCACTTAATTCAAAACTTGCTCTATCAAAAATCTTACATCAATACAAATTTAATCAAATCAAGAATCTTTAAAGCAAGACTATAATATTTTTGCTTATATACATATATAACAAATGAACCACTTAAATGTATGTGTTAATCTGAAATGAATATTAAGAAACAGATTACACAAATATTATACATAAAAGAATAAACACGAAAAGGTAATACTGACACAGTTTGTAAACAAACCGTAGAAACATATATTTTTCAGTAAAATTAACATTTATAATAAACATTTGAAATTAACACATATTTTATTCATTCATCTTAGAATTATGTTTTAAAATATATTATTTTCATATGTTATTTGTTAACTTACTTATAAATCACGTTATTCTGAGAAATGCTGAACATCAATTTAACACAAACAATTTAAATAACATAATCACATTATATTAAATTAACATTCGAATGTTAAAAATTCAACACAACTTTTGACAAGAACTTGAGTGGATCGTTTCCAACATAAATACAATAATAAATAAATGTTTTTTGCTGTGTGTCTCACATAAAATGCAAACGAAATAACGTAATTAATTGCCTCGATGAGATACGATGAAACTTTTCATTTTCTCGCGACGGCACGACATGTGATTACGGGTCGCGGCTGGCATTCCGGATAATATTTGTCGGCGAGATCGGAACTCGCGCAATCAAGTTCCGCAATATCGACGGGCTGCCGGTGAGGAAACGAGACAATTGACCCAGCGGTTGGCGGCGGTCGCAAAGTTTGCTCGCCCGCTTCGCGAACGGGCACCACGTTCCACCGCCTATTGTATCAGACGGTCCCCCGCGACTATCACGGTACCGGCAGCGTATTTGAGTTTCGAATGTGAACCCCCCCCCCTCCTTCGTGATAAATTGCCAGGGTAAGAACGGCACCACGCTCGCGTTCTTCGAATTCCGTCCTAATTTCCGAGCGAATGACGACAAACGGCGACGAAATCTGTGACCGTCAAGAAAAGTTCCACACGGCATTCGTGATTGATGAAGCGTCGACGCTAACGGCGATTCAATCTCGCCCGGTGATAATAAGGACTATTTTCGACGATCCGATTTGTATTACGCAGCTATCAATGGCCCGCCCGCAGTATTTGTTTCTTGCCCGTGAATAACGAGTTTACAAAAAAAAGATTGTTTTTAATTACTTTTAATCAGACGAGGTGTTTCTTATAAGTTTTTGGACGACGCAAGTTTAATTTCATTAACGCATGTTAGGTTTTCGAAGTAATTGAAGTTTAAATGTGCAAGAATGGCTATTTTTGCGATATTTGACATTTTTTTCTAAAAAAAGTTAATCTTGAAATTGTGACAAGAAATCATAAATGTATCATCTTTTATAAAATATGTTTTTTTTTTAAATGTCAGTATCTTACTTTTTACCCATGGCATGTTATGAAGAATTTAAATACAGGATTTTCTAAGATAGCAAATTTTTTGCCTATGATGATAAAGTAGAATACAAATATTTATAGTTTCTAGTTTGGAACTGTCGATGTACACTGTAATTTATCGTTATATGTACATATATCTATACAGGATGCATACATATGCATATATCTATACAGGATGTTTTATTTTATTCTAGCTATACAGACTGGGGTCCCAAAAACCCCAGTGCAATTTGCTAAATCAAGATTTTTTTGTGTTTTTGAACTTTTCTTTTTCTTTAAACTTATAATCTTAGAGCTCCTTAATTCTATCGACTTTTATACATCATGGACTTATTCCTTAATCAATTCTCGATTGTTTAAAAAAAAAAATTAATTGAAATATGTCCATTTTTACGGAAGTTACAATAACAAATATGGATGGAGTCCCAGAGACCCGAGTGTGTATATTAAGGTATATTGCAAGGGTAAAAAAAGTATGTATAGTTAAGGTTAAATATCGTCTACTTCGAATAATATCTCGGAAAAACGTATTTAAAAAAAATGTTACAGACAAAAGTCGTGGTTTATGTATGTATACTGACAGTCACAAATTAGAAATTGTATATAACTTCATCGTCATAGGCGGAAAATTTTCTATATCTTAGAAAAACCCTGTATTTAAATTCTTCATAACATATGGTTAAAAAGTAAGATACTGAAATAAAAAAAACGCATTTTATAGAAAATGAACAATAAAATCCAAATCGGAATTTCAAAATATTCTTCTTTATATAAAAAAAAGTCAAATATTCAATTAAAAAAGCCATTTTTACACATTGAATCTCAATTAACCTGACATGCCGAAATTTTTTGACTTGCGGCATTATTTTCAGCATTCAAAAATCTATAAGAAATACTTAATTTGGCTAAAAGTAACCTTTTGTTGTAAATAATGTTATCCAGACGCGTTAAATAATAAGTCGGAAATAAAATTTAACGATAAAAGAAAAGCAGTTAAAATTTCAAAGACGATATCCATATTCGACATCACTGATGAATAATCAGAATTTCGCAACGTTCAGTCATCTCTTTGTTAATTATTTAGCTAAAAGTCAATCGTTTAATTTAAAAACCAATAATTTATACATCAAGAAGAAATCGGTTCTACTTGATTAATGCAATGAGAGAAAAATATCAAAGTATTGCAAAGCGAATGTTAAAATGTTGCTTACACATTTTCTTCGATATTTATTAATTATGAAAAAATTTGATTATGATGACGAAATATACATTTCTGTGAAATATACCTCATAAATTGTAAACAAATAAAATATATGGTTTTTATTTGTTACAGAAATAAAATTTTACATCGCCGAATTTAAATAAAGATTTAATTCAGTAAAATAAATATATTTTCCACAAATAAATTTTTAAGTATCTTTTTTTCAGTATATAATGTATTTTTAATATATTTTCTCAATCGACATTTAAATTATAATATTTGTATCATCTGGTTTTCTTCTATCTACTCGTTACATATTTACAAAGGTGCAAAAAAATATTAATGGAGCAATCTACAGCAGTTTGATGATTTAAAAAATCCTGAAATTTGGTAAAAACTAGTTTCTCTACTATGTTAACTGATACCTATTCTGACAATCACATATGATGTTACAAGATATCCTAACAGTGTCGAATGTCACAGTAGACACAATGGTGTCCATTATCGTGGCACTCGACGTATTCTTCTCTCTTGCTAAAAAATGGAAGACGGCCACGCATTTTTACGAAGATAATAAAATCCTCTCTGATAGCGAGATTAAATCATCTCTGCGAAAGAATTAGCAATCTTGGAAATTCAGCTTTTCACATATACACGAAATGACATCGAAAGAAAACATGTTGGAAGTACATCAGGGAAATGCAAATCGAGAAAGCATAAATATTTATAAGCGAAAGAAAACCTACGGTTGCGTAACAGCGCAGTTACATTTATTAAACGCGAAGCGGTCTCACGAAGAGTGCTTCAACTATCGCAATTAGTTTCCCGCTCATGCCGTCTGGGTAATTAACTCTTGTAAATGAAAGTTTTATTAACAGCCGCTTCTCCCGGATTGCGCCGGTACGAATAACTCATCCGGTATAATAAATGCTCTCCAAACGCGTAAGTACGCTTAAATGTCGAGTCGTTTGAACGTGCCGCGTAACACGCGCAATGAGAAGTAGTAGGCAAATTTAATTGGTCACTCGCAAAAATATTGACGGATATTGCCTTTGTTCCGTTAAAAAAAGTACTGATTAATCCCTGGTATATTGAGACAAAGAGATAATTACGATTAAAGAAGTGCGTCATTAATTATCACATGCTTACACAAGTAAAAGTATTTTACTCAGGTAGAAAACAAACAAGAAATTAGCCAGTAATTGGTCAAAAATTTTTAACCAGTTATCTAGTTATTGGTCGCAGTTTTGCATACTCATTACGCAGTATCTGGTCAGTCTGGACGACGGCTTGGGATAGTAACTGAACAGTAAATCTAACCAGTTCGTGTGTAACCTAACAGTTTCTAACAGTTTCTAACCAGCTCGTATATATAATCAGTTTATGGGCAGTTTCTAATAAACAGAAACAAAATTTGTTATAAAACAAGGGTTGAATTTAATGTATTTATTCTTAACTACTTTTATAGCAGTAATTTGAATTATTACATTTTAGTAACAATATTCTATGTCCTATAATAATATATTATTATTAACGTATTTGTTATATTCGAAAGTAATAATAACTATAAATGATGAAGAAAAGTATAACAAATTGTCCTTTGATTTTTCGAAACTTTTGTTTATTTCTACTAATATTTAAAAACCTTTATTATCATTAAATGCCAGAATTAAAGACATTATTTTATTCTGGATAGCTGATATAACAAAAAAAAAATAACTGATATTTCAAGTTTTACTAGGCAGAAATTGGCTGTCATTTACTAATTAGTTTTTGCCGATTCTTAATCAAGATTTCCTGCTCAATTATTGGATAATTGTTAATAAATTCAAAATGATGAAAACAAACCATATTTTTGGCCAGCGATCAATTTCTCCCAAATATTTTTCTACTTGGATAATTATTTATCGAATTATCATTCAACATATGCAACCCGTGTTTTCATCATTTTGATCTTATGATTTCACAATAAATCGTATATGAGGTCGCAGTTTTGCATTCTCATTCCACATCAGATAAATGATAAAAGATAAAGTCATTGGTTTGCCAACTCATTAACATAAGATTAACATTCATCGTTGAGGTCAGAATAACTCCGCCATAACGGTAACTTCCAACAAACGGTGGTCGAGAATTAAAAAGAACCATATGCTTATATGACATCTTCAACTTTAAATGATTCTGAAATACCTATATTTTATTACGAGTAGAGGAATCAAACCTATAAATGATCCAATTCTATAAATAAAAAGATACGTGCGGTTTTAAATAAACCGTGTTTTTACAAGTACCAAACAATAGAGAGAAAACATTGTATGTTTGAATAATTTTAATATCCCGCATCCTGAATAGAGAGAGAGAAAGCAAATAGAATAAAATAGAGAAGGAAAGAATAGGAAATTTTCAATAATCTAAAACTACATCCTGAAGAATACAAAAGTATCGTTTCGCATAAATAAGAAGGAAAACACTGAAAAAAACCTACATTGTATGTTGCACAATATCTAAATTATTCAGGTATGCAGATTCAATTTATTCACACTTGATACCGAAGGAGGAAAAATACCCGGTAACGTTGTTAAATTTAAACGTCCCTGTTTCCACAGATTGAAAATCTGCGAACCATCGCGACCGGAAGGATAGAGAGCACCAAACGGGGGTGGATAGGGAAGGAGGGGTAAGTACGATCGTAGGTATCGCGAATGTCTGGCACAAACGGGTCGTGAAAACGAGTTGAGAAACTCCTCCTGCGTGCGGCGCTTTCGAACCCCCGGCGGGCGTCGACAGCCGAAGGGGGCGAGAGGATGCGAGAGACGAGGGTAACGAGGCCCGTAACCGAATTTCCAGATCGTCCGCTTCTCGACGATCCTCCTTCCGGAGACGCGCGTCGCCAGGATCCCATTCTCGCGAAGTGGAGCGAGAGATTATGCATTGAACCGCTCCCTCCGTTCGAAGGACGGAGAAGTGCCACTGATTGCCTGAGTTTCGCATCGGAGGTGGCGACAGACAAGCTCAACGGGGGAGGGAATCGTCATGTTCGCGGATCACCCGCCGGCGACGCCACGACGAGAACGCGGTTGGAAATCACGAACAGAGAGAAGAGATCAACTTTAGAAACTAAATAAAAATTAAATCATTAATTAGAGCCAACGCTCGTCTTTAATTATTTAATTGTGATATTCCTCTTACTGCTTTAAATACACACATTTTAGCTTTCAGAGAGATAAAAAGAACTGTTAATAGTTCAAATTCTTCCTTTTTTTCTCTCTAAATGCCAAAATGTGTGTATTTAAAGTAGTAAGAATTATAAGAGGAATGCCACAAATTAGAGGAACGTTGCTCTAATTACACTGTATTAGAAATAGATAAGTATTTGTAATGTGTATTTGTAATGAGTATTTGTAATAAAATGAGAGAAAAAACCAAAAACTTTTAATAAAATAAAAGAAAAAAATTAAAATATAGTTTCTTTTTGATTAAAATATTTTAGAAATCAATATCGTAATAAACAATTAATAATTAAATATAAAAATTAAAAATTGATTATAAATGTATCTAAAAACTGGTTATAAACTGTGTGTGTGACTAGTTTCACTATCTAGATACTGCCGAAACAAGCGTCGCCCAAACTGAGAAGAATCTAAACAGTAATACTGGTCAAATACTAGATAGTAACTAATATTCCTGGCTATATTCTGGCTTATTTTCTACTCAGGAATTCTTTTGGGATAATTCAAAATTAACTTCTTATACGGTGTTAAGAGAGGATTTCTATAATTGTTAATCATTGTGAAAATATGGAACATCATAGAATTTAGAATCTTACTAATAATAAGCTAATATTCAATGCAGCTACTCTAATTCTTTTAAAGTTGTTAAAATTGTATATTAGATTACGTGTTGAGAGTGCAATGTAAAACTATCTTCGACGGTTGCTTTCAATTTTTGCTCGATATTTTAGCGACTGATATTTATCCGAAATTTTGGTGACGGCGAGATTGTTGCAAGCCGCTCCGCGGAAGTTCTGGACGTCGTCGCTCGACTGTTGTTACAAGATTTTTGGCGTCAGATGGTCGACGTGCTCGACACTTTTTCTACGTAATTTCTCAACAACGGGTCCGGCAGTTTTTCGATATTTTTCAACGCCGTCAACACCATCCCTCTTAGATACTTGTTCCTCGGCTCATCCGTGGACGAAGATGAAGTGGCGTTCGATCCCTGAGAACCGAGTTATACCGGAAATTCGATGCTCTCAGCACTTTCGTCACGTTGAACCTTCTAGGAGGGCAAGAGACGGGAGGGACGAGGGATCGAAACCCCGAAAGTTCGCTGCCGGCAATTAAGGACCGCTCCTCGAACGTCGAGAGTCATCCGATCGGACACCGCGGAAGCCGCAGGCATCCTTAATAAGGATGTTACACGGACAGGCGAACGGCGACTCCCCTGGAATTCCTTCTACCATTTAACTCTCTTACCACACGTTTTACTTTTACTCAACTAACCTCGTGTGTAAAATGTACGAGAATAACGGCTCTATCTGCTACATTAAATCACGATATATCATATAGTAATATTATGGGTAATAACTTCGGTATTTATGCCGCAAAAGTTAGAAAAAGTTGAAGGAATGTGGAAGTAATTTGCACGCAACCATTTTGTTGTATACCTTTATATTATATTATATTATATTATATTAGTATTATATTACAATTTTGGTTTTAATAAAAAACATTTTGCATTTTTGTTGAACTTTTTATATATTCAAGTGTTAATTTAACACAATGTAATTAGATTATTTAAATAGTTTGTGTTAAATTGATATTTATCATTTCTTAGTGATTGCTGTATATAAGAAATAAATGCAAACGGCTATAGTTATTGATGATACATAAGGGGTTGTGCAATTAAGGAATAGGAACAGAAAATAGGAACAGGAACAGAGAATAAGAATTTCAATCAATCAGAAACTATGCACCATGGAATACATAATTTCCGATAAGTTGAAATTCTTATTCTCTGTTTCTATTCCTTGATTGTACGCAACCCTTAAGTGTGGAGGGAGAGTAAAGAATGGAAAATACAAATGCTTATTTTTTGTATTTGTTCAGCTTGATGTCTTGTATATCCGACTTATTTGGGAAATACGGCATCTCATATTATAATACTTGTAATATGTATCCAAAAGATTAGAATTATTATATATTATTTCATATATTTATCATTCTTATTAATCAAACTTTGTAAACATATTTTACTGTGTCATTTTTTCTTATTTCTAAGCATTATATTTAAATTTTTTATGAGCTGTACATCTCACTTAATAACAGTATATTTCATCTCTATGAGATATACAGCAAAAATGCAAAGGTTTTAAAGTTTTTTATATAAAAAATAAATATAAAATACAAAATATAAAAAATAAATATTTCGGATTCTTAACATTTTTTCATAGTAATAAATAGTATAAAGTTTTTATTAATATAAAAAAACAATGAAATAATTTTTTTTTATTAAAAAATGTATTTTCAAACACAGTAAATAGTACTTGATAAATTAAGCTTTTGATAGGCGCGGCGTATCTATGTACGGAATTGTTACTCTAACAATTCCGCATCAAAAAATATAGGGCGCAATTATTAATTGCGTAATGCGATTGTGCGAAAAATATTATAAAGGTGTGTCATACACTCGAGATGTTATCCGGTATGCAACATAACTGGAGAGGAATTAAATAAATCCGAATTATATTCGCATTATGTATTATTATATGGAAAATGAAAGGACGATCCGGGAAACGGCTATAGTTTTCCGCATGACTGTGACAATAAAAACGGCGGCATCGTCCGCCGACAATAAAAATGGCGGACGAGACAGTCGATGAAAGGCGATTTAAGTTCGATTATTTTCTCTCGACGCGCGGCGGCCGTCGCTCTTGTACAGGAAAGCTACGAAAATGCTCTTATCGCAAAGAGGATTTTCCTAACACCATCCGCCAAATCTTCCGTGTCGGACGTACACGAAGGGTAAGCATCTCCCTCTAATTCTTCGCCTCTCTCATCCCCTTCCCACGTTTGCACATGCATATCCTCGCACACGCCATCGCAGCATCCGACCTCTCCAATGCCCGATCTCTCTTCCCGCGATGCTTTACAGTTTATTCCTCCACCGATAGAATCCGAAATGAATGGTCAGTGGTTTCGCTGGGAGATGAAATGTCCGAAACGACTGAGTAACGATGACAAATCGTCGAAGGGATTCAATCTAAATAATCGTATTTGACTTTGAAGCGATATAATTTCCCGCAGTTGAGCGATCTAATTTTTACGACCAATTTGAGTTAATAATGCTAATTTTTAAAAGACAAGTGGTAATAGATAAATTGTTCAATATATCATTTTACACTGAAGTTATTTATTAGCGCATTATTATGGATATATTCAATGTATGAGGAAAATACTGGCGAATTATCGTAGGTAGAATATTACATTTTACAATTATTATATTTTATATCTTCCTATTTAATCTGTAGTTGTGATTTTATTATAAAAGTATAAAGCAGTGCAGATACTTCAAATATTAAAAAAAAGCCCTTTTGAATATATTGAATGTATCGTTTAATTTAAATTTTCGTACGAGGTAATATTTATATGTAATCAGGATAAATAATGAAATTGTAATGATTGAAATTTCAAATGATTTGTTACATCATTAAATATGCATACATTTATTATAGACGTAACTAAATGAACAACAAAATGCAAGCAAATAATGCTTGTGTGGGGGTTTAGCGAATCCCATCGTTACCATCTCTGAGTAATCAGGTAAAATGAGATATTGAAGTAGGATTTAAAATTAAACTTTATTTGTTTATTAATATTTATTCAAAGTACGATTTCTCTCTGAATATTTTTCTCCTATACAACACATATTCAGTAAAAATGTGCAAAACATCATTATTTTTGTTTTTGCTTGCAATTCAATAACGCAAGGAATAAAACAACATATGTAATTCAGAAAATTCGGATAATTTATAAAATATATATGAATATATAATCGTTATAAAATTGATGAAACATTTCCCTCACCTTTGGTCACTCATCGTTTATTCCAAATCAATATCGTGTTTTCATGTACCTATTTTTTATTCACGATAAAATCGGAAATCGGTTAATCAGTTTGAATCGCATTACATATCTTTTTCAAATATCCGAAAAGGTATTTCATCGAAACGCGTGCGTGGCTTTTTTAATTCTTTTTGTTGGCCTAATTACGAAACTTTAATAAAATTCGAAGAGAGAAAAGTCTATTATGTATATCATTAATATATTTTAGTATTATTTAAATTACGGTACCGCTAAGTTTTCTTTCTGCAAAAGGGACAGCAAACTTCTTCTTGACGAACATTCGTCCCACTGATACTTATTATGAAGATGGAACCGATATAACTTTGGGAAAAGGAAAGGGGAGAACTTAAAGTTTAAATTTAAATTGAGATAGAAGTCGTGTATCGGGATACACAGAAATAACTCGCAAGAAACCTATGACACGTTGAAGACGAACGAAAGTTATTATCAGTCACAAACAGGAGAAAAATGAAACGTTTAACTTCTTCATGTAACTCAATAAAAATTAACTAATTATAAAAAAGATGAGAAAAATAAATATCTAGAGACGCAATAAGAATCTGAACATGAAGAATATTGATATATTATTAACGTTCATCAAATTTGCTTAAGATTGTGTGCACATACACGTAATATTCTACGATATCTAGCTTGCATAGCTCCGATCGATTACATGGCAAAAATAGCGACTTATCTTTTCTTGGATATTTCTTATAATTCCGCAGTTTCTATCATGAAACACATCTTACTCTTTAAGGGGATCCTAAAGCCGTCTGTATTACCGACTAAATCATATAATTTTTGTATAATAAATATTTTTTTTTCTCATTCACAGATTCGAAAATCCTTTTCCAGGATTAAAGTATACGCATTATTACGTATTTGTGAGATGAAGTTTATGCCGAGAACAATCAAAAATTTTGAAATTGATATATCTTTTACCATTTCTTAGTGTAACATGGCGTCTCAAGCAATCAAGTCGTGACAACATTTGCTTGATACAAAAGTTTTACAATCTGTACTTACGAAATAGTAATCCACAAACATGTAGTTTACACGAACAAATAACGTCGAGTTCTTAGAATTAGACTTAGACGCTTTATCGCGATGAATTTGTTATACGAAAATTGACATGAACGTGCGACTGCGTGTATCATAGGTTGCATAATATATTGGTGTGGTAGTATATAAACATATGTCGATGTGCTGAAAAAATAGCGACTTCTAATGACTTCGTTGGAGTTCGAGCTTCGCTTTAGGATCCCGTTAAGGCTATTAAAATATGTGTTAAACTACACTCCAATTCTGTTAATAAAATTTAATAGAAGTTTTTCTTAACAAAGTATTATTTTTACTGAATATTGTTAATTAATGAAAACAATTAAATAGATAGAGTGTACATCCTAGAGAAATTAATGTGCAACAATGCGTATATTTTTTTATGCCTTTCTGCACAACAAACAATGTATGCAATAAAAGTATAGTACATTTGATAAAACCAACAGTTTTTTATACGTTCTAATAATTTGCTCGAATCAATAATCTTTGTATACATCGTTATACATATATAGTTATACATCGTCATTGCGAGGCACTCTCTATGGCACACGCAGACAATTAATAGCTTTACGTTTATCGATAAAACCACGTGTGAAATTTGTGGTGTACTTCTCTTTCGTTGTTAAAAACAAATTCACGTTGAAACGTTACGCAAATATAAACACTATTGGATTGTCTTTCTATACATGAAAATGCAACAGGCATATTCTGAAACGATAAACAATGTAACAAGTGTCTTCCAATGTTACGTTAATAAATTGTTCGATTAATATTTAGACCGAAAATTCTATTTTGATTATCGTATTTATATCGTAAATAAATGAATAATAGTATGGAAATTTAACATCGAAGTTATGCTATTTTCAATTCTTGTTTAAAAAATTCACAACGCCCCAAAGATAAGTGTACTGAAAAACAAATCTTAATTTCAAAGAAATATTTTTTTACTTGTATTCAAAGAATTGTTTCTTTGGATCAATGAAAATTTCTTTACGAGCAAAGAAATATTTTTTTGAGAAATTAAGATTTTTTTTTCAGCGTGACTATTGTAATTTAACGTATTTAATCTATAATTTAATTTCAAATTATTCGGAATAGTATTTCAATTCATTTCCTCGCATTTTTGTACAATTTCTTCCAGCAGCATTTCTACATTTTCTTTTTTTTTTGCCCGCGGCCACAACAAACGATTGCAATTCAGAAGGAGATGTTCCCGAGGAGTTGAAAATCAGGAAAAATTATCTCTCCTTTTCTACTCGCACCCGCTCGTTTCCAACACGCGCGATGATGAATAAAAATGCCTGGCTCACATACGCTTCGAAAACGCGCGCGACATGCGCGCATCGCCGACATTATTAAATTCCTTTCTATATTACGTTTTCTCAGGGAGCGAATGTAATCTTCCGGCCGTTTGCCCGGGCCTCTCCTACCCTCCGCGAACCAGAAGAAAAGGGTTTTCCTTTCGCCCGCCTGCAGGTAATAAATACACCTCTTGAACAAATTGCCACGACCATTTGACATCATGCGCGTTGGCCCGACGATCTAATAACAATCACATACAAGAATGCGCAGCATGTAGATCCACCTCTTTACTATACTCATGCACCTCGTTCAGTCTGCCTCTCGTTACTCGTCTGTCGCATCTCTCTAGCCGATGAATGGAAACTTACGTCGACCGGATATTGGAATTTCCTCGACGAATTATACCCGAAGCTTAATCCCGTCATTTGCAAATTGCTTCCAGAGAGACAAATATTTGGAAATAATAGCCTGCGAATCGAATTTGCGAATTAACGATGTTATCTTGCAATAATGGAAAATATAGAGATCGTATGGCCAGTAAAAGATTGTCTTTTCTGTCAAACATCCTGATAAAAAAATTGACACCATAACATATATTTTTGTTAATTAATTGTAAAATTGCATTTTATCCATTTATCAAATATGATATTATAGAAAAGAAAACTTTTATTTGAAATTCAATAATAGAGTAACATTGTTTGCTTAATATTAATATATATATAAAATGACTATTTTAATTATTAATTCTTACACGTAGTTATAATAACTTTAAAATAAAATATGATAAATTTTCCTCGTTATAGCAGATTCGATTTCGAGTTCGATAACGGGAACAATATTCTAACTATATCAACGATCTCGGGATCGATACATGTATTGGCTTGTGACACGCCCGAAGCGCACCGATCCTGTGATGTGCGTACGGCTGATACGCATGTATGCGCACACAGGTTCACACACACACACGCACGTAATCGCGTCGTCAATTGGATCCCCTCGCTAGGGATGGGTGGAATCGAGCTCAATATGTAATCATGAATCTGAATCAATTCAATGGCCAAGTGTCGTTGCATTGAAATCGCGTGTGATATTCAGAAAAATTGCTGTTTCATTCGGTGTATTATACTTACGAAGTACTTCGCTTGTAAGGGGTGCTTGGTACAATCAAGCTCCTATTGAAAGTCAGAACTGGTTGTTTCCACGATTCATAAAAATGTGTTATAAATACGTCAAATTTTATGAGAATCAGCATTCGATGAAAATACTCGAACTTTATTGAACTGTGTGATGAATTATGTGAAAGAGAGATTATTTTTTATGGAGAAGAGAAGAATGATTTTTTAAATATATACGATTTGTTTGTAATTATTACACAAATTACAAACATTATAGTATGCAAATAATTATAATTAATTATATATTCATACATAACATGTTAAACTATTTTATGCATTGTTAAATAATTTGGATATATTTCGTTAAAATTTTCTTCTACTTATAAATATAATTATTGTATTTTCTAGGACACGTTCTATATTAAGATACATTTCCTTTAAAAATTTGATTATTCAAAGTCTAACTCAACTATTGTATTGTCGAAATATTTATAGAAATTCTGATATCATTCATGATATATTTGATTGCATCGCTGTCTGTTGTTCGTACACAGACATACATTTCAGACACACATATACACACACATACATACAAAATGCTGTATTGGCGGTAAACAATTACGTTCAACTGGATGCACTAATTACGTTCGCATTCCGGAGCGTACTGTCATGCGTTTTCAATTGTACGCGAGCACCAATTATCAAGTCGCTTTCGGTGAAATCGGATTTCATCCCTCGAATTTCATCACGAGCACGAGAGCCTCTCTCATATCCGACTTCGCAGTACTACTTCGAACCGGAAGTCCTTTAACATTTCATGATTAATCTCTGATGTTGTTCCTACTATATCGAGCAAGAGAGAAAAAAAAATCTTGAAGTAAATTTCTGAGTTATTTCAGAACGCGTCCATTCACAGATGGTATATATTTCTCTCGAAAGTTTTTAAATCGCGCCTACAGAAACAACTCATAAAAGAATCACACACTTTTCTTGAACAATAAAAAGAAGAGCGATTTAAAAATATACACGTGTGCCTCTTTTGCTGTCAACGATCACCCTCAAAAGTGGAAGCAACGTGGGCCAGATTTTCCAATGAAAAACCGAGACTTTTCGGTAGCCCTAGAATACCGTTCGATCTTATTATCCTCCTCGTCATCCACCCCCGGTATAATCTGCCGTGGACGCGGCCCTATCGACTTGATTGATAGCAGCCTCGGTTCATCCGCCGATAGCCTCCATCTTTCCCATAACCGGCGAATATCCTCGATACGTCTCTGGCAGGCACGTACTACAATGGTTGCCTTGGTTTCCCAGACGCGAGAGTACGGTGACCAAGGCTTCCACACAGGGAGGTGCAACGTAGGGCAGCGCTTTTACGCTCGTGGAACAGAGAAGGAATCGCAGTCGCGTCGCGTCGCGTCGCGACGCGTCGGTAGGGCGAGAGGACGTCGCGCCGCGCCGGCCGTGCACAAATTACTTGAGGTTTCCGGCAACTGGCGCTAATTGAATTCCCGGATGAATCGAACTCTGCATAGGGCGCCCGAGCGGAATATTGGCTCTTTTCAACGGCGCTTTCAATGGACACTCGGACCGACTAGTCGACTGGCTAGTCGACTGACCGCCCCCGGTGTGGTTCAGCTGAGCCAAAACACTCGATAGAGAGCGAATTAGAAAGACAGAGAGACACGCGGTCCATATTATGTATTATCCTTTCGGCGTCGATTTAAGCAATAACTATGCGAGGAAAATATAGTTTCAAGTAATAATGCACATATTTTATCGCCTCACCTTCCTATGTAAATATCGATGATATAATTCCCTTATAGATATCGATCATATAATTCTCTTATAAATACTGATGAATATATATACTCGTATATATTTATCAGTATTATTATAATTTGAATATAATTTGAATATATGTAATTTCGAAATGACACGTTCGTTAAGGATGTTTTATATGTATTTTTAAATTGATATTATGAAACAAAATTATGAAAAATTAAAGATTATTCTAAATCATGTTTAAAAATAATATACGACGGAAAAATTTAAATGAAATTTAACATATTTCACCAAACAGTCCAATCAAATTTTTGTGTTAATCTAACTCAAAATTGATATGTTAAAAGTAACAGGAATATTATGTAAAAAAATTAACAAAAAAATGTAATACTGACACAGTTTATAAGCAAATTTTGTTCAGTAAAATTAACATTTATGATATGTTATCGTATCGTATTTTATTCCTATACGTATTTTATTCCTTTATCTTAGAAGTTACATTTTAACATACATTATTTTTTAAAATACATTATTTTTATACGTTATTCGTTCACTTACTCATAAATTATGTTATTTTAACACAAAGAAATATTGAATATTATTTTGACACAAAATATTCAAACGACAGAATCACATTATATTAAATTCACACTCGAATATGTTAAAAATTCAAGACAAAATTTTAACAAAGATGTAAAAGGACCGTTTTTAAACAACACAAGCATACAATGTTTTTTTACTCGGTTTTTTATTATGTTAAACTATTAGTGCGTGTATAGAACCATAATTTTTAATATCCAGAAAACAGTTTGAAGAAATCATCGTTATAATCGCGCACTATCCAGACAATTAGTTTTCGTTGATCTTACATATCCCGTGGCGACGATCTACATCACTATTGATATACATACACTGTTAAATCTATAGTGTCAAATTTAACCAAAGTGAGTCGCCACTGCTCCTACTAAATACAGGGTGTTTGGCGACTACCGCATTTTTTGTCATACGTGGGTAGAACAGCCTATACTGAATCAAAAAGTCCTGTACCATTTTGAGGTGTCAGCAATAGTTAACAAGATATTAATTACTAAGAATTGCAAAATATTGGTCTCGAATAATTTTTTACTCAAACACTATCAACTTTACAGAAAAACTGCAAAAGACAAAAATTATTTATTTTCTTCTTATAAAGTTCTGAGAATTTTTTTAAAATTTTTTATCAACTTTTTAGTACTGCATTTTGACGTCATTTTCTTATTTTTACCAACATGAGAAAATACGGTACTAAAAAATTCTGAAAAAATTCTGAAAAAATTCTCAGAACTTTATGAGATGAAAATAAATGATTTTTGTCTCTCGCAGTTTTTCTGTAAAGTTGATAGTATTTGAGTAAAAAATTATTCAAGACCAATATTTTGCAATTTTTAATAATTAATATCTTGTTAACTATTGCTGACACCGCAAAATGGTACAGGACTTTTTGATTCAGTATAGGCTGTTCTACCCACGTATGACAAAAAATGCGGTAGTCGCCAAACACCCTGTATATCGCTATTTTTAACTAAAATGATAATTAAATTTGACACTATACATTAAATTGATACTGTATAGTGTCAAATATAACCATTGTTTTAGTACAAAATAACGATATTATTGAGTAGGAGCAGTGGCGACTCACATCGAGTTAATTTAACCCTATAAAATTTAACAGTGTATATTTAACCTTCTGAGGACCGGTATGTTTTTGATCAACTTTTTTATTTTAAGAGCTAGAACTTTTTGTCAATGTCATGGGGTTGAGTGGCAAAAAAGATAGCACCACTGTCCCTAAAGGGGCCTCCGGTCCTCTACAGGTTAAGAAACACGAAGCGACAAGTTAAGTTTCTGTCGCGAGTCCTAAACGTGAGACGGAGTACGATCGTCATCCCCCGAGGAGCAAAGGAGCTACACGAGTGTACCTGGGGCGATTAACTGGGTGACGTGACGAGGTACATCAGGATGACGATGTCGCGAACATGCGTCTGCAGCGCGCGAGATAAAGGCCACGGGCTCTACAGTAGATAATTACCCTGTCTTTGGCTGGTACCCCGTATGCACTCGTTATCAAGGCGTCGGGATAAAGCAGACGGACAAGGGGTTAAGAGAGGCAAAGAGAGAAGGAAGAAACGAGATGGAGGAAGAGGAGAGAGAGAGAGAGAGAGAGAGAGAGAGAGAGAGAGAGAGGGAGAAACTCCTACGACTTTTGCCCTCCGCGTCTTTCCTTTTTCCGCGTCGTCTCAACCCGGCATGCAGCGTAAATTAAATGACCGCGAAGGCGCTTTGAAGTCGGGAGTTCGTCGTGAGAAGCGAGTAATTTATTCTGCAGTCGTGATGCGAACAACGGTGGCCACGTTCGTTGATTATGGCGCGCTAGACGCGTTAATTCGTGACAGCAAAATGCAGCCAGCGGTTTCGCGAGCAGAGAGATACAAGCGTACGCTTTTCTCATTGAGACACGGTGAGAGCTACGTCAACAGCTTCGCAGCACGAGGAAAATTCTTGTAACTTTATGTCTACACGATGTCGCGCACTTTCGTTATCTTCGTTTATCTATAATGCTTTCGGAACGACGATATATAGGAGCGACGTTTTTGGCTTTCACACTTAAAAATTTTCCAATTCAACAAGAATTGATCGAACGAAAATTGTTAAAGTAAACGATAGTTCAATTAGCGACGAAAATTAAATTGTTCAAATATAATAAAATAAATATACGAATAACAGAAGAGCATATATACAAACAATAACATTTTTAATACATATAAAATAACACATTCGTAAAAAAATGAATGCGTGTAGTTTTCGATTTAGAATCGTAATACCAATACTGTTTCGGGGAGGATTGATACTGAAATTGGTTGCCGCCGCGAGCTCCCGCAATATCCTCCCAATTTCTCGTCGCAATACACAATTGCACCTGTAAAATCCTTCAACGAAACAGGAACTTGTCTCGGCAAAATATATAAGTCGGCGGCTTACATAGTAGAGCAAGGCAATGTTTTAATAAAGTCAGAAATGAAGGCGGTAACTCTACACTTACTCGCGCATGTTTACGTTCGCGCGTCCTGCGCAGATCCTTTTTAAAAACGGAATACGCAGAGAGGAAATGAAGTGAGGTCGCGTCGCGGATTAACTTCCGACCGCGTTGAATAAATAGCCGTTTGTCTACCCTCAAGTATGACCAACGGTCGCGCACCGCGCCGGATCTCGGCGCGTTCGTGTCCCAAAACGAGGTTAACGCAAAATCTCCCGCTCGCTGTGGCCCGTTCTAAAAAAAAAGGGGGAGGGTGGGGGTGGAGGGGAGGGGGATTGTTAATGTCTCGAAATTGGAGCAACCATGACAAAAGTTCCGCCGCGCCAGTGGTAATCATGATACACGACGTACCTGCGCACCTCTCTTCCACCGCGCCTCTTCCCCACGGTTCTTTTTCCTATCTGGTTCTTTTATATCATGCGATTCCTCGTAAATCCGCGTCGTTCGTCTCACTACCATTTCGCAGAACCGAGAGTCTGCCGACGCATCGATCAGAGCCGCGCGTGAAGAACGCGTTGCGTTACATGACGGAATTACATTACATCGCCGTTCATCTAATGGAACTGCGGAGTTGGCTGTCTCAGAATTCTAACAAAATAGGTATGTATATCCACATAGACGTAGAATAACGATGACGGAGTTAGATCTATCATCCCTCATTCCAGAATACAGAGACAGAATTAGAATGGAATAGAACTTTCGTTTTACGCGCGAGGATGTTAAGTAAGTGACAGAATGTGGGTGTGTAAAGGTAACGAAGATGAAGTTCAGTGCAATAAAGATACACGCGAAAAGAACGATTCTGTTGAAATAACTAAAAATTTAACGATACTGTTAAATTCATAACGTCAATTATAGCCAATTCATAACGTCAATTATAGCCGATTTGAGTTATTTTTATAAATCTCACTATTTTTACCCAATATTTAAGTTAATTTGATTAAACAATTTAACTCAAGAAAATGTAATAAATTTGACTCAAATTTATTGAATTGATTGACACTCAAATTAATTAATTTACGTTTTGATACATATGATGAAGGTTAAAAATACAAAATGTTATTTAATTCAAAGGATCGATTGGGTTACCAAACGTTGCTTCAAAAACAACAAGTGCATTAATAATGTATGTTTTATACGTTTGACTGATTATACGCTATACCAAATCAATCTTTTGTACAATTTCAAAATTTCTGTTAACTTATTTAAATTACTCTGCTTTATCCCACATCGAAAAAAATATTTGATTGAATTCACTGGAATTGCGGTGGAAAATGAGAGAATCCAGAATTCTAGTTAAGTTTACTAGATTTCTGGTTAAATCTATCAGAATTCTGGTTGAAATAACCAATTTCAAAATCTACCAGAATTCTAGTTGAAATAACAAATTCCCAATCTACCAGAATTCTGTTTGATAACCAGAATCTAGTAAATTTAACCATAAATCTAATAAACTTAACTAGAATTCCAGTTAATTCAACCAAATATTTTTTTTCGTGCACGAATCTGAAAATAATTGTATTAAACCATAAAATAATTGTGTAGGAATTTCAAGCATCATAATTTTGCAGTAATTCTATAAAAATAGATATATATATATATATATAGTAGGTAATATATAGTATATATAGTAATTCCAGATTGCATTATTTAAGCATTAATGATCTAGCTTTGATTATTACTTCTATTTCTTATTGTTGAATTTTCAAATGTACGATCCAGTAAGATTCTTATTGTTCTTATTAACTCTATAAAAATTTTGACATTCAAGCAATCAGTTTGAACATCTTACATAATTATTTTGATGATCAAACAAAATTATATTCAAATCTGTATCTAGCTAAACTTTTAGATACTTTAGCAAAAATCGTCTCTTTCGTGTAAAGAAAATGAATTTCTGTCGATAGAAATCATTAGATATAACGCGTTGTCGATCAATCACGAGAAAAACGTAACGTGTAAAACGTCTAGATCTGTATCTACACTGTCGCAAGATAAATCGTCGAATTTTGGCGTTAAACGTGCAATTTTTGTATGGTAGAGTACCGTCACGAACTACATTCTGTCTGCGATTCAAGAGAATCAGGGATGCGCGACGCGGCAGTAAGTTTACTAAGAGAGAAAAAGGGAAGAGATACGGATCTCTTAAATAACGCCATGTATCTCGCATTCATCCTGCATCAGCTTGCGCAAGTCCCGACCATTTTTAAGCGGCGACCTCCTCGCCGAGACGCGGATATCCGCCGCCGGGAGAGTCCGCCTCATTTTTGTTTAAAAGTAATGCGGCGATTTCCCCGCCGGCTTACCTCGGTTTTTCTTTTAACAAAGAGAAACGTCAAGGAAAACTAATAGCGGAGGGATAACGAGCCGAGGATTACCGAGGCTTAATGCCGGGGAAAACGGTACGTCGGATACATATACCGCCCAAATATGATGGATTACTTCCAGAATTGTATAGCGCACATTCATGGCGCATCGCGTGCGCTTTACGCGATTCTTCAATAACCGTTCACGATAAGCGATAGTTAACAGCAGGTAAAGGTATTTAACTCTTAATTAAGAAACAACGCAGTTATTGGTTATTCGAATTTATAAGTCTGTATTTTCGAGACAATTTTGCTTTTGATTTTCGCTACGCTCTAATAGCAATTTTATTAATGTATGTCATAAAAAAAATCATTTAAAGCCAGCGCAAGTTCTTGACGTGTATAAAAAATTATATTTATTTAAAAAGATAAAATATAAACGTTTCAACCTTTGATTTTGGACCCTTCTGAATAAATGAGGAGCAGACTTTCAAAATGCGTTTTGTCTAAAATTTCATTTTTTTAGTTAGAGACGGCGGAGTGTTCAGTGTCGAAAAACTCATATTATAAGCTACTCTGGAATGTTCAGAAAGCATTTTTCATCGTTAATTTATATGCTGAAAAAACAGATTTCATTGTCCAAAAGTAAATGATTTTCAACAAATTAAGTCTGTGAAATAAAGACAAGAAAATTTCATGTATCCTAATACATGAAATTTAAGATGTAATCATTAACTTGTTGAAATTAAAAATTAAATTTTATTTTTACAAATAATTTATTTCAAATTTATTACAAAACTCACACATATACGAGGTTATATTTATAATTTTATAAAGTACGTTATATCAACTGTATGTAAATATTAAAAATGTACGTTAAAATATTAAATATACGATTCAATGGAAAATATGAAAATATAAGTTTACATTAAATCGGCTAATGATCTGAACTTTTCGCGATCACGAGAGGCAATACAAGCACCTTAGAGAGGCAGCTTTAATGGTATGCAGTATGTGCGCTTATTTCGTATTAACAAACATGGAAGCCCTCCAAGAGTTTCGCGCCAATCAAAGAACTTGCGTTCCCTCGTTAGCGAAATTTCCAGTGCGCGCATCAGAATAGTCCGTCTCGTCTCTTGGTCGTTCGTTAACTGTCAGACCACACACGGAGTCGAACTACTGACAATTTGTGGCTGCTTAGGGATAAGAGGGGCCAATGCTCCGATAAACCTCGCCCAAATTCCACCACACATGAAATGTTTGTCACTTCGTAATGAAATAGTGATAGAACCCAAAAATTTAATTCTTAATTTTAACGATATTTGATAAATTTAAAGGCAATTTTGCTTCCATTCGTTCTGAGAGATATGTATGATTCGTGAATATCATGAATCAGATATTTAAATAATATTCGGAATGTTCAATTTTTTTCATTAAAAATTGAATATCTGGAACATTCAAAATTAGATATCCGGAATAAGGTATTTTTTCAAAGTCAAATTCAATTTAAATATTAAAGAATTTCAATTTTAGAATCACAATTGACTAGAGAGAGAGAGAGAGAGAGAGAGAGAGAGAGAGATTTTAAGATAAAAAGACAAAGCCCTTATTTTTGTACAAATATGATACGATTAATATCGATAAGCAGTTTATTTTTTAGATATAACGATATTCTCTTTCGTGTGACTTTCACAAATATAATCGTAAAATTTAGAATTTTAAATAATAATTTTACTTACAAAAAAAAAACGAATTCTCTTATATAGTTTTGCTATGAATTGTTCCATAAGAAATATTTACATAAGTATTACAAATATATTACACATCATGTTGCATATTATAAACATATTACAAATATATTCATAAAACAATTTATAATTTTAGATAATAATTTTGCTTACAAGCAAATATAGTCTTAATCTTGCCATATTGTACTGCAAGAAATATTTGACGAAATCCAACGGCCATAAATTCCAGTATCGCGTATACAATTGTAAAATCGTAATTGTATAAAAAAATTATCCTAATAAATTACACAAGCGAGGAGACAAAGTCGGGAAACGAATATAGGTAAAAAGCCGGAGGGAAAAGTGAGAACGAACGAGACACGATTGTAGTAGAGAATCAAGCGTGCGATCGAGCGGAGACGAATGCCGCGTATTATTGAACGCGGGACGCACTCTATCCGGTAATACGCTCCGTCGCATCCGACGTTATCGGAAACTCGTTGCTCTGCCTCGTCGGAGCCGTATTTAACGGTTGGACCGCGAACGAGTCGCGACGCATTGGGAAAACGGCGGGACAACGGCGGGACAACGGCGACGACGCGGAGAGTGATGGCCCAAAGGGGATGAAAAGGGGTTCCTTCGATGAAAACGCGCTAACGAGTAAAGCCACGTAACTAGCGAGCGTGTTGTCATGTTTGAATGCACAAGGCGCGGTAGGTTGAATGCACTTGTCGTCGTCGTCGTCGACCCTCTCAATAGCGAATGACGGAATTGCTGACGTACTTTTTCAATGCGCTTTTACGTCCCTTTGATCCGCATCTAGGTCCTTTCAGCTTTGCCCTCGGATTTGTTCGATTTTGTAACCGCAAGTCAAGACAATAGAACGATGTCACGCGTTGTCACTTCTCGCTCATCCCTTTAAATCTATATGCAGTTAATCCCGAATTGTGCTCTCTCTCTCTATGAAATTCTATCGCAATCTATTACAGTGTAAATTCCATAACCGGCTTAAAATAGATCGCACATAAATCCTATATCCATTGTCAACAATATATTGCTGCATTAACCCTTTTTTTCTTGATGAATCGGAAAAATGGAGTTACATAGAATTAATTCCCATTTATCATGTAACGATCGGATCGTTCGGCAACGACAGCTCGCGGAATCAACGTCGGGCAGGGATCGAACCGAAAAAAAAAAAAAAAAAAAAAAAAAAAAAAAAAAAAAAAAAAGATAACACGTCCGAAAATGATCGAACTCGATCGAACGCGCCGAGTAGTCTCGTCCGTGGAGTGCATCGAACAGACACGCTGAATGATTAATGCACTCGGGCAAATACTTTCAGCGCATGAGGTTTGCCGTGCAGCAGTTACGCCACCGCCGCGCTGTCTGCCGTTGCAGCCGTTGCCGTTGCACGCGATGCACTCGGGCGCGCCATTAGGACACGATTGATCACGTGTATTTGTAACTGCTCAAACGTTACCCACCGAGTGATCAATCGTGCAACCAACCCTTCGACAGGACCGACCGACCGACCGACCGACCGGTCGAATTCCGAAGTACCCTACTGCTCGCGCGACTCTCGCCCCAGCAGTCAATGATCTTCTTGAGCGGCGATGCGGAAGCTGCGGAACACCCTGAGAAGAGGGTCATGCGAAGGAATTTTCAGCCGGGTTCTGAAGAGCTTTATCTTCGAGAGAGAGGGGGGGAGGAGATAATAAATTTTCCGATATCTATCAAAACCAATGAAAAATAGCGCTATAATTTTTAATAATAAATAAAAAATTCTGTCAATATGTTCATTGAAAGAGAAAAATACGATCTGTGTAAAGAAATTTTTTTTTAATTTTACGATATTAATATTATCTTTAAAAAATATACAGTATCATATGTAGAAAATTTAGCTATCAAAAATACGGTAATTTTTATTCAATTTTAAAGTAATCTTTTTGTTTGAAAAATAAAATGCTAATTAAAGAGGTATAATAAAAAATAAAATATAAATTACGTTTCAGATATATTGATATAAATAATACAAAAGTAATAAAAATCTATTATAATACTGTTTATATTTTTGATTAAAATAATTATAATAGTTTTAAATTATTTCGATTGAATTATTTTAATAAATCATCCGAATATTTTAAACACAGGAGAGACTACTACACTGTTTTGAAAATAATTAGAATATTATTGTTTCCCGATAATACCGGCGGTATTTATGACATAGTTCTCTCGGGATTTTTTGAATTAATCAACACGCTTGAAAATTTTAAAATTAAAATAGCTAACAACGCATTATCGATTAAATATTTTGATGCAAAAGAAAGCGTTTGAACACGAAGGAAAGTGTTACTGCACACAACAAGATCCCGTATATGTCGCTGGGAATATAATTCTTAGGGAACGACGTATCTTACTTCGCGACTCGCTCGACCGTTTCCTCGCCGCAAACACGGTTAACATAAATTATCGAGCCAACTACTCGCGCGAAAGTCTCCTTGCTGATGAACTTGCCGACTCGTGCAAGCCGACATCAAGCGCAAACGGCTACGCGGTTAATAAGAAAGGAAGAACAATATTTTATAAATGCAAACGCGAATAATAAATATCTGGCTGCTGTAACCGAGAGTAAAACACGAGGGACGAGAAGAAAGTAGGTGGCAACAGATTTACGACGAGCAGGTTTAAGTGAAGAGGGAAAGAGGAAAGCAGTAGTAGCATAAAAATGCAGGGAGAAGGAATGTAAAAGCGAGAAAAGGGGTAGAGAAAGTGGCGGGGGGGAGAATGTAAAGAAAGAGAGAGGAAAAGTTATAAGAGGAAAATAGAGACGAAGACACAGAAAGTAAATGAATGAAGAAATGAATGAACAAATACTGAGTGAATTATATCTTGATAATGAAAGAGAAAGAATAAAACAGGATCATTTGTATCATACGATGAAACGTTTCTAGAGAAGATTAAACCAACATCTACAAGATGGGCTACATTAAGTAGACATGATTACTACATGGACTAACAGAGGTTTAATTAAAAAAAAAAAAAAAAGAAATTGGTGAAAATGAGAGAGAAGCGTGCAACACGTAATAAAATGAAACTTAATATGTAAAATTCGAGCAAATAAACTGAAAACGATTGCAAAATATAGGAACGTCAAATTCTTGCGAAGCTGGCGAAATAAGCACGTGGCGTTTTACTACATTACTCGCAATCAGCGTTAGTCGTTATGTATGTGTATATATATATGTATATAACACATACATGTGTGTGTATATGTGTGTATGTGTAATATATATATATATATATATATATATATACACAAACACCCGCTTTCTCCAAGAGAAACCATTTCTCGACTTCGTTGAGATACGGAGATGAGGGGAGTTGAGTTGTAGGGGTGGTACGACAGGGGAAAAAGGCGAAGGTAGATGGAAACGAGAGAAAAAGAGAGAACGAGAGAGAGGAAGAGAGGGAGAGAAAGAGAGAGAGAGAGAGAAAGGGAGGGGGGGACGAAGGTAAAGCGAAGAGGCAGCTCGCTAGAAGCTTCCTGTTCCCCGCCGGAAGGAGGAAACGCCTTTCCTCCATTCTTGCACACCCCCGTGCGCCACCTAACCATCCTCTCATACCATCTCGTATCACTAAGGTACCCGGTACTTCGGTCTCGTTCACGACAACGAGATATTTAAACAGTCATCCCTTGGCTCGAGTGCAACTCTAGCTATGTGATTTAATATATAATGTATTTCACGCGTAGTACATAATTTGTCTCGCACAAACATACATATATAAATATGACAAAAGCTGTAGATGATATTTTTTAATCCTTTTTGTTATTCTAGTACATTCTATTCCGATTGAAAATAATTGAAAGCGACGAATGTTGCTATATAAGATGACACTAAAATTTATGATGTCAAATTATACCCAATTTGAGTTATTTTTATTGTTTATATAAGTCACCACTACTCCTATTCGATATATCATTAATTCAATTAAAACCATGGAGTTAAACAATTCAACTAAAAAAATGTATTAAATTTGAGAGAGAGAGATTCAAATTTAGTCTATTATTTTCTTTAAAAAATGCATACATTAATGTGAACGTTGCTTACTTTGAAACTGGCCACGATAGAAATAGATTGATTTACATTTTGATATATATGTGGAAATTTAAAATGACAAAATGTTATTTAACTCAAAGGATTGAGTTGCCATTGCTCCTTCGATATCCAACAGTGTACGTACATAAAATTATCATAAAAAATATTTATTCATAAAAATAACTCTTTCTTCCTTGACATGTTTCTAAAAATATCGCTATATTCTACCGAGCTTCCCGCAAAACCTTATCCTACTTTCGGTAGCCACATTTCGCTTTTAGAATTCAAACGTGCGCGAGCAGTAAAGCGACGGAAGGATGCTATAACTCCCGCGTTCCTGGCGGTCTACGAGACTTCTGAAACGGCCTAAGAGGAATCAAATAAAATTCTCCTCAGTGACGAGAGGAAGAACGTCGTCTGACGCGGTTATGAAGCGTCATGCACGTGCCTCGAAGAGAACGCGAAACGGAGCGTCGCCATTTCTCGTAATACGATCTACATATCGCGATGCACGACGTGCGACTGAATAAATTCAGCGAAAAGAAAAACGTGGTGTCATAGGCGAAGGCTAGACTTACCCGTGCAAGTGGCCAAAAGACAAATCACCAGCAGAGCCGCTCGCTTCCTGGGCAACCTGCAAGCAGAAGAGGAGAACGGTGATTATTGATTGAACCCCCTGGGCCAATCGAGAGACGAATCGAGAGAAGAGTAATGCTCGACTTCGACTCGGCGGCTACCAGACTTGCGATTAGACGAATTAATCTCGCGTCATGCTCAACGCGCGCATTGGAACGCTTAATTAATTGCGCATTTGTGGCTTTCACGCGGATCTCTCACTCAAGATATTTGCCTATCAGTATTATAGAGTCGAGCGTTAATTTTCTAAAACCAATTTTCAATTGCTATTGCTGAAATGCTTTGCATTTTCAATCCAAGTTATTGTAGATAGATGAAAAATCGGCAATATATTTCTATTTTTTATTGTACTATATTCTTAGCTTTGTATGATCGTGTAGTACTTGTAAATTCGAGATACAAATTTCTAAATGAATATGACATACGTCTCGAGTTATACATTAATAGAAGGATAATAGGAAGACTAATAGGAAATTCATGAGGTAGTGATGAATATAACGATTCGATCGCAAGTATCACTCTTATTGAACTCGCGGTATACTTTTCTTTTGGAGATACAAGACTTCTCGTACCTCATGTACGCCACGACATTACAAATGTACCACCAGCGTTTCGACTATTCTTAAACAAACAATTGACAACAGAGTCACATGGAATATATAATCAGTTCCAGTACGATAATATAGGTAAGATCTGAATCGGATGGGTGGTAAATTTTTTCTCCTCACAATAGATAGCTTCTGATTTCAAGATTTCCACCATTTGACCATTTTTCCTCTTATGTTTGGTGGTATTTATGACCTTCGTAATTTACGTTACGGTTTTTTTCAACGTGTATCTCCAATTTTTGGCGGTATAACAAGATTAAGAGCGTAATAAGTAAATTACATGAAAGACTTTCATATTATTCATTTGTTTTTACATCTAAATTTGATAGGCAAATAATGTAATTTTAGCAATTATTTGGAAAAGCTGAAATTAATATTACAATACTATCCAATCGATGATCGCTCTCAACAGAATAGAAAATATAACAATAACATGTTTCAATTTGTTACATGCAAACTATACGCATATCTGTATTAACGGTTTCAGGAGTGATACGATAAGCGAATCAACCAACGGATAGATGAATAGATAACCGCATTAAGCGGATTATATTCCGTTGGAATATCTCGGCCTGTGCGATCCAATAACAGGTATCATTTGCAATTGCAAGTTAAAAATAAAATCCCAACAATCCCAACTGACATTACAGAGATACGCCATCGTGTCATCGCGTTAAATTTCGTGCCATAAGTGACGTATTTTTATAACGTGGCTTTCGCAATTTTTCGTTGGATCATAAACACCGCTGGTGCTCGTTTCTAACTGACAAAACTCGGTTATCCACCGTTGGAATTGCCGTGCTTAAATAAAGTTATGCAACGACACGGACACGATTGTAAATTTGGCTGGAAACTTTAATTAAATTGGGTCAAAACGACGGCGGAATAACCTCAGGGTTAAAATTGCTGTTAAAATGATCGTAAATACAAGAGTGTTATCATGATAAGCACATATGCATTGCGGTAATTATGCGATGTCAACTTTCATATTCATTCTGCAATTAAACTGCTGTATCTACTTAAAATGATAAAACGGTAAAGTAACAAAAGTGTATTTAAATAAAGTGCAGGAGCTTTTCTTGAAATCAAGTCCTGGAGAATTACGGTTTAAGTTTCATATTAAAACTATTCGTCTAGTATTTGATTATTAAACTACTCTATTCTCTCTTGCAAAATGTGGATCTACAACAAAGTAATGAATATTCAACGGCATAACGGAACAATAAAGTAATGAATATTTAGTAAGAAATAAGTACAGACAGAAAGTTGCCGCTTGAGTTCTCAAAACATCGAACAAGACTATACTACACAAGATGTTTTTGAGTCAAATAGAGAGAAAAGAGAACTCTCACTCAAAGTCTTTTTCACGATAAAGTTTTAATCAAATAAGAGAATAAAGAATTATATTTTCAATCGAAGCAGATCTTGATGTTTAATATTCATATAATTTTCACTTATAATTACAAAACGTTTTATATATAGTTGGAAATGGTCTTTGCATATTATTAGACCAGCCGATCAACACAAACTATATATTATTTCCTTCGGCAAACGATAACGTTTCCGTTGGAGAATCTGTGCGGCGATCGGGCGGCAGACCAAGTGACATTTGCCATTACCTGGCGGGTTGACCATAGGTATGTACATGTCTGTTACATACTGCCATGTCGGTTACATAGAACTACCGCGTCGGTTCGATACAGACCGTCCCATGACATGAACGGTAAACAGTCTTGGGTTAATTGGTGATATCGACTTGGCGTCTACACCGTCCAACGAGAGCAGAAAAATGAGCAACAAGTCCTCGTGGTTACCACCGTCTCGCCCTCGGAAAAATTTCAACATCCCGCGGGAAAGTTAGCGCGGAGTGTCCATTTTGTAAAGTACCATTCTGTACGGCAAAAAATTAAAGCTGTTTTTAAAAGAGGAGAGTGGAGCTTGTTCTTGCCCAGTCAAGTTGTTACGATGTAATTTTACAGAAATCTACCAGAAGCTGCGCTACTTAGAAGAGGCAAAAATTGAGAGAGATACTGCCCGCGTGCAGCCCATTTTAACCGCAGATGTCGTTAGCAAAATAGAAGTGTACAAAAATGTATAATCTTGTTTAAAAATGACATAGTCCGACATGTACACTATATATATATATATATATATACACACACACACACACATACAATACATTCGCGCTCTGCTGAATTCTTAAACGTTACATCTATTTTCACAGCAATATTTTTAAAGAAATTAAGTAAGCAATTGACAAATAAAGTAGGTATTCGGCAAAAAAGAATAATCACATTGAAATCTGTAACAACAGTCTCTTCCCTATATAAAATGCATTTTTGTACGGATATGTATTTTCCGTGTTCCATAAATAAAGGTGGTTTTAAACAGAACGCAGGGTAATAAATCATAGTTACTGACCATTGCGCAGTTATACTGACCACTTGGTTTTACGAATCTCTATTCGGAACAAGCGCAAATTAAGCTGATTTTTCCTCCTAAAACGTTCTTTTTTTTTTTTTCATTCTTGAACAAAGCATGATGAATTATCTTTAGTGGCAAGTTTTCGAAAGTAATCTATTATCGTATCTATATATTTTCTCTATTTTTAATACTAAACGCAAGTGCAATAGTCCACAATTTTCCGTTTTTCTGTCTCGAACGTTAGAATTGATCTCATAAGACGCATTAAGTTGTAAACTAGATTGTGGCGTCGCCAGAGAATGACGATGATAATCAGTCTATCTCACATGGAATCATAGTATCATGGTACCAAATGCATTGAAATATATACGTCATATCACCATATGCGCATCGTATCACCTTCGGACACTTGCCCCTTCAATTACGATAATGGTAGGTTTGAGTATTGCTCACACTAATTGCCGCGGGAATTAATTTCAACATTCGCGTGACTATCTTGGCGTCACTTTGATAGTGTCACATTAAGCTAGATAGGTATCCCATTAAAACGGTCGCATGAATTGCGTTTTACGGCGTCACATGTGGAGAGGACGAATACGATGCACGCAATCTTGTCTTAATCACCATGACCAGCAGCGCGACGTTCGTTCGTGTTTTTTCATATTAATCATTTTAACCGTTTCATTTGGCCACCGTCGCGTCGCCACTATCACTGCCAAAATGCCATTATCCGCCACACGGAATTAGCAGAGAGATAGCATTTGCGCGAGAGATAACACCGTGGTATTCAGAGTGACGTTTCCATTATCTACCACATGTACCTTCATGGTGCCATGTCGGCACTCGTAACCGACTCGAAATATGACGACGTTCCTCGTCAACGTTCTCAAAACAAGACATAAGATAGATCACGTGATGTCGTAAAAGTTGCACAAGTCAAAAATCACCAAGTTGAAAATTTGATAATTCTCAAAAAATTCTACATTAATTAAATGGAAAATTAGAAAATCTAAAAAAATGGAAAATATCGGTGAAATGAGTTAATTTTCACACACGTATGATGTAAAGTCACTAGATTTCTAAAGTACCGCAAACTCGCACCTATTTTCACGCGAAACGCGGCCATTTCGAATTTATGCATTTGTATTACGTGCTTTATTTGGAAAAGTGAAGCCGTCAAGTATATCATATGTAAATCAATGTTGTTTAGTTGTAATTTATTTATGAACGAAAGAATATGTATGAATGCTCAATTTATGTGTTGTTTAGTTTAATATGGATTTATTTGTACTAGAAGTTTTGTACATAAAAGCACGAAGGATATATGTAAATACAGTTCAGAACTGTTCAGGAACACAAAAGTATACATCACATGTATGATCACCGCAAGAGCAATGTGGACCCTGATGTACTTCAAATCGTGTACTATGTGCACTTCGGTCATTTTTACGACATTTCTGAAATCAATTGCGGTACTTTAATAATCTAGTGACTTTAATATGATGTAACTTATTTTACAGTGAATAAGACATCATAGAAACAAGACTCCATAATGGACAGTTTCAAGCTATATCAAAGATACACTCAAGAAAAAGTTTCTTCAATTCAAAATAAATTTATTTGAATCAAAGAAAGTTGTGCATTGCTATACAATTAAAAAATTTCTTTGAATTGAATTCATCGTCATTTCTTGAAATTAAATAATTTTTTTATCTGATCGCCGTTTCTTGAAATCAAATAAATTTTTATTTTCCTCAAAGATATTTTCAACTTAAAAAAATCAACGAAAGAAACGATTTCTTCCATTTAAACTCTTTAACTTCTTTTTCCAGGCATATAAAACTTGTGATCACAGACTATCTTGATACACCAAAACTATTCATTATTGAGCCTTAAGGTTCCTTTTTTACGCTCACACGCTGTAAGCATCATTCTTGTTGTATAACAAATATTAAACACGAACAAATTATGCTTACAAGCGCTGTAAGCGCGAAACGGAATGTACTCTATCTGTGAAAACTAACTCATTTCACCGGGAGCCAATTTTCCATACAATTAGTGTGAAGAGATCCTTTTAATTAGTCGCATTTTTCGAAAAACTCAGATTCGTAATCACGCGGTGCGTACATACGGGTAAAACTCACAGAATTTGATTCGCGTGCAAAAGATACACATATAAAACATGTAATTCAGTGAATGCAGGCTGCACCAACGTTTACCGTGTGTACACGCGAATGTTTTAATCACGATAGAATCCGTGATAAACAAGCTGCAATTATAGACAGACAGTTTATCAGTATACAGATAGCGTCTCGCTAACAATTATTGTATCCAATCGATATTACGTCAAACATCTACGTATTGCAAATTCTGAAGTAATAACGTTAATTTAATCACAGCTTAATGACGAATTGAGTGTTTTATGTACGTGGATATTAAAGTAATGAGAAATTCTCGGATCTACGGCATTAACTACATTAATCTTATTGGATCATTGCAAAGCAAAATAAAATAGAAAAGCTTTTAATAAAACTTTGATGACTCTCTACTGTCTTTTCGGTGGCTCGTCAAATCAGAGTGCGAGATATTTTAAGACTATCTTTAACGTGCGGGATTTAATTGTGAAAACGAGGTCAAGATTAATAATTATTTAATTATTTCGCATTGCAATTGTTCAATTTATTATATTAACATTCATAAGTTATGAATGTATTTCCTGTTGCATTTACTATAGAAATTACTATTGCGGGTATTTGTCGTTTTTTACCTTCACGCAATAAATCTTTTAGTGTTAAATTATACAAATTGGATTATACGCGCAAACTCACATAGATGCACTCGATGCACTGTGCATTTTGACACATCATATGTGCAGCTTCGCCGATTTGCAAATGGTCACGTGTTAATCGGTTGACGCGGGACATCACAGTTACATCAGCATCATCGCACGCGAAACAGTGATGTCGCATGCGTTCGTGCCGTTACAGCGAGTGGTTCCTATCTCAGAGCATCGTCACGGAACGAGTTTATCTAGCTCTAATTTACACGACCTCGTCTATCATCATCTGAAATAAGTTTCATATATAACTTGACGTCCAGATAAGAATAGTAAAAGTAGAAAAATGTATGTTATCATAAAATGCATCATCGCTGTCATAAAAAAGTTTCCTTTACGAGGCGGGATATTACATAATACGATAGGCTCATTTTTTAACAGTTATCGCATGTCTAACGAGTATTTAATCCGACGTCAATCTTTTCGCCAAGAAATCCGTAATAATAAAGTTCAGAGTGAGAAGCCGCAACGAAGCGGGTGTAACGAAGTTCGCGAGCCCAGCTAGATTGACGTTGTGGCGTGCATTCTGTCCCATGTATACAGAATGTGTTCATACATCCTCAAGTTAACCGAGCCTGAATTAATCGCATCAACTATTAACATCGCGGCTGTCCATGCAACAAGCAAATTGCATTAATCGCGACTATTTCGCACAAGGTGGAAGAGATAAGGCAGCCGCGGTTGCAGCACTCTCAGCCGTTACTAAGACCGATCGGAAATTATGCAAGCTCGCGCTCGAACTAAAGTTAACACGTCAAGCTCGGCTTCATCGCGACCACGACGTTCCGATGATGCATTACTCCTGACAGACCGGAATTCGATAGTACGAGGGTAATGAGATAACTTGCATCTTGCGCGCTTACGTTGCATCTTCATAAAGCGAATTCGCTCAAGTGCAAAGAAAATGTGATAAATTTACATTAATAGAACGTATCTATTAAATGTAACATCTTTTCTTGTTTATGCACAAATTATAAAATTATAAAAAGTTTTATAAAAGTTTTCTATAAAAAAATTGCCTCTTTTAAATGAAAATATTGAATGTAGAGCATTTTAAAGATAGTTAATAATTTATAATTCTTATTAAAATATTTAAAATACCTTATAAACTCTTATTTAATATTCATTTCCTCATTATCTACATAAATATCAAAACGATTTATTTATAATCATTCCACACCTCTATCGCGGTAAATTAAGCTTATTCAAATTAAGCACGTAAATCTATCAAAGTGCTTATCATAAATAATAAAATTAAATACTATATCATAATAACCAGTGATAGTGAGAGTAAAATTAAAATATGGAATAAACATTGCCATTAATTTATCATAACCAACGTAAGTGCAGATTATATGCAGCTAGTAATAACGATCAGTAAGTGTAATTAATTGGACCCGACACGAAACGCCATTACGGAAATAATATCATCAACGGCGATGAGAGAGACATAATGACTCCCTGTTGTCAGGTGTATTATAACGCAACGAATACAATCGCATTTTAGCGCACAAGAGTGCAAATATGCGAGATGGCATACGAAGATGCTACGACAGAACCGCTTGTTAACACCGTGCAGTAAACAGCAGAGCGGTGTGTTATGTCGCGCTATAACCCAGTTTTCCTTCCGAGCGTGCACGTTTAATAATGTGCCGAGTTAATTGCATCGATTATTAACATCGTGGTCAGTCGGCTGGCACAAATTGCATTAACATTGTCGCCGTACGTATGCAAAGCACATTCTAATACCATCGGGAGATATTAGCGAATTATACACTGTCATAATTGCAGCCTGATCTGTAAACTCTTTTACATGTGATATCATAATAAAATTTTATTCGTCCATCGAATGCAAAAACGGTAACACGCAGAGGAAGATGATGGAAACCGTGCAGTATAATAGATCTTTCGCGTAAACGGAGTGTAAGAACTTTTGACATCACGAAAATTTATTATGATATTCTCTCGTTTTCTATTAAACTTTAATCAAAAATATTTTAATAAAAAGCAAATTGTGTTTGATGATTAAAATCGTAAGAATCAATCTTAAGCGTAAGACGCAAAAATTTATACAGTAATGAAAGGCTGCGTTCAGCAGAAAAAGCAGCTTTACTATTATAAGATTCTTAAATATGATTGGTTCTTACTCTCAGTTCATTACGAATCTAAATGTATAAATCAATCACATTAAAGAATCTTACGAGTACAAAGCTGCTTTTTCTGCTAAACACAACTAATGAATCAGGGATTACAATGTATTAGGGTTGTTACTTTTGACAACTTTGAAGATTCGAATCTTCGAAGTTAACTTCGAATCATCAAAGTTTAAGATGTGCCCTCGAAGTTTCGAAGCTTCGAAGTTAACTTCAAACTGACAAAAGTTTGAGGTGCTCTCAAATTTTCGAAAAATGTTTGTGCGGATAGAAAAAAATAAAAATACATTTGTAAACATATATATTTGTAAATTTTTTAATAAAAATATATTCGTCAATAATTATATAATTTTGTTTTTCAAAACTTAAAAACTTTGAGAGCTTTGAAGATTTTAATGCCGAAGCTGCAAATCTTCGAAGCTTGAAAAAACTGAATCACCATCCTTATAATCTACCATCGTGATGTGTATCCTAGGATATAGGAATACCTTTCTCAATCATTGCAGCTTATTTTCCGAGATTATTTTCTTTACCTCCGAACGTCGCTCGACATCAAAAGCTATGCATTGAATATGTTATATTGACCACACATCGCAAATTGACAGGCGGCGTATACCCTCGTCGGCGTTGCAACGCGTGCGCGGTTTGGAAACGAGCGTATGCGCCAATTAGTCGATGTTAAACACCGCCATCGTCCCATCGTCGTGCTTATGCGGCGGTGATGGCGGCTATGAAAGTGCCTGCGGACTACTCCGTTTACTTATCGATGCCGCTCCGCAGCAAACAGAGGCGCCTAAGTTACTTCGGCTACGAGAACAGACAGCTTTAATAAAGTTCAACGTGGATTGTGTATACCGGGCGCTGTATTACGCATTAGAGCTGCCCGAGTAACACGAGCTTTCATTATTCAGGTGGGAAGCGCACGGAATCCACCATGCGACGACGACGGTAAATTGCGGTCCCTCGTCCAAAATTATCCGTCGAAAGCTCCGACGGATCATTTCGGAATAGTCTAGTTTCCGCCACGGTCTAATTTCTTTTCGCTGCTTTCTATACAATATCGTGGTTATATCGAGTTGATGAGATTGAATTTCTAATATTTAAAACGAGATTAAATTATGCAAATTACAAAAACTTTTTTATTTTTTTAATTAAAAAATTGTATTGTTTTAATAAAAATTTAGTCTAATTAACGAAATGTTAATTAGAACAATACAATTTTTAAATTAAAAAATAAGAGAGTTTTTGTAATTCACACATCAACAAAATTATGATTATTCATACAAAACATTTTTCTCAGTGATGGCACTATACATATCTTTCGCCGTAACGAGATTCGCGTTGAATATTTTATCATCTGGAATTTTCTCGTCGAAAATATTTTATAACGTTCCCACGTCTCAAAGAGCAGATTTTCTATCAGCGTGATGGAAGCCCGCTCGGTGAAGTCGCGGCAAAGCACGTATGAAAAGATACGTGCCGGTCAGTAGATGATACTCTCCAGCTGCGACACACTCGTAATTCATAAAATGCGAGAAGAAACATCTTAAGAGTGCATCCTTCTCGTTAGATGCAACAGGGGTCCCGTCGTGCCGGATTCTGCGGATGCTTGAAATCCTTTCATCTCACCGGAGTCTGCGCCGGGGCTCCTGCATCAAACAGATTAAATTAAGAATACGCGGGAGCGCACGGAAATTCATATATTCCTTTCGTCGAGACGACGACGGGGGCGCTCTGTAATTTGCCGCTCCTTAATTAAGTTATCCTCGCAACGACGAGGTCACCTAGCCTTGTGCCGTTGTACGCGACGCCGTATTGTTAGCAACTTTCCCCGTGAAACGGACATGTTTAATAAAGGCCCCGGCGTTGATTGCATAAATTATTAACGTCTGCCAGAATAACACGTTCGTGCACGCCCGCATCGACACGTTCTGCACGCTCGCGAGATTCTCGGAAATTTCGCTGCAGCCTCCTTCATACGGAATGACATCTCTAACGAGACTTCTTGACACTCGCAGAGAATGGAAATGTCGGCTAAATGCCAATAAAGACATATCTTAAATTACAGTGAGAAATACCTAAAATTTCACATTTGCAGAAATACCATTTTCCTCGGAAATGTCATTTTCTCCATTTATTGGAAGGAGAAAAGAATCTCTCTTCAGCAGTATTTTCTTCGTGACGCGAGATTTTAGAGATTTTTCCCTCTCGCTGCAATTTGCAATGTCCTTCTTGATATTTTTAATAATTTGTTTGCAGAAACGCTTGCGATTCAAGATATCATTACCAATATGTTTAGCTGTTTGTCTAGCTTGCGCTACACGTGTATATATATCCACCTACATTTACAAGACATTGCGTGACTGTGCCTCTCTGCAAATACATCCGAAATGCGCGTGTGCTAATTGTGCAAAGTGTATCATATCGCGACATATCTAGATGAATGTATCTACATATATTTAACTACATCGTTTGCGGCTATAAAGCGAGGGCGAACCTGAAAATCGGAGCTGCCAGTTCGAGAAGACGATTATGCTCAATTGCGTGGAATGAAGCGTATCACTCGCGTATTAATCTCACATTTTCCGGTTTTCCCTCTTTCACTACAAAATAAAATATTAAAGGCGATTCTCGTCCAACCCTCGGCAGTTCGGCACGTCGCAGATAATAGCGAAAGCATATACCATTTGGGTTTGAATCCTGATTTCCAATCTCTATTTCCCATTTCCTCGGTTCTATTTTCCACCCAAGTATTTCTCTCGGCGCTTGTTCTGCTTATCTCGCCGTAGGGCACGGAATTATCAAACGATTTAGCACTCACTGAAACACGATTTATCGCGCTGCTTATCCAACGGACGTTGCATTAATCAGGTTAAAGTCTGTTCGGCGTCCCGACGACCAATGGCGGGACGAGGAAACGACTTTATCAACGACTTTATCAGGATAATCGAACGAAAGCGTCTGACCGAGTGTGTTGTGCTCCACCGCGTTCGTGTCGTATACCTGACGAAGTGCCGAACCATCTAGCGACGAAGTGTATAGCCTGACGAAGTGACTATTTCCGGCGCCGTACCTCGGTCCCGTGAATCACAATCGACAGTGCCAACCAATTCGGTATCCGTAAAAATTGCGGCTCCTTTCCGTGCCGGGAAGAGCTCCGAGAATGGCATTATTCGGGTCGTGCGGCGACCGCTCTAGAGATAGAATTCAGAACGAGCCATTGCACGGAATAGTAGTATAGGTCAATAACTGTAAGAGTCCGACGCGTAACGTTCTTCGTCTACCTACAATCCCGCAAAAGACCTGAAATCCTTTATTGTTCCAATAGTTATTATTTCAAACATCAAATGAAGTACCAATTAAAGTTTACAAAAGGAATACGCAGCGGAAATATATCAGCTTCTAAAATACCCGAAAATAAATTTAAGAAAATGTGAACAATAAAATAAGAAAGGAAACATTTTTAACGCAAGTCTGTCCTACAAAATTGAATTGTAGTAAATTCTAGATGCAGCATAACGTAAATTTTTGTCAAAATATGCAATGCGACGTCGAGATTACGGTGCAATGCTGATCATGCAAATGTCGAAAATTCACTCATTCTTCTGGCAACTTCCACTCTTTCATCTTTGCAAGTACCAAGCGCGGTGGGAGTAATTTTTGTACGGTTTCGTTAGAATGGTACTTTGGTGTCAAATAGATTCGGATTCGTGCATACATATTGTGCCTGATTCCTGGTAACCGCGCATGTTCAGTCACGTTGTAGGAAATTAAACGTCAGATTGCGTCGTGATATTACGCGCCGTTTGTTTTAAGCCTTTGGTCGCGTTGAATTATGGACACATCCCTGAGTACACTGTATTAAGCGAAATTGGGATTGAATTTTCGACATTCGTGCTGATTTCTGAGAAAAATAACGCAAAGTCATCACTAATATCCATACTTCAAATTCACAAAATGATATTAAAATAATAATGAATAAAAATGTAATTATATAATAGAAAAAAAAATTCTTTGATTTTAGATTAAAAGAGTATAGCTTCACAACCTTTTTTTTTCTCTTTTGCAAGCAATGTCGTTCCGAATATATTATATATTGAAAGAAAATTTATATTTATAGAAGAACATTAAAGTTTCGAATTGTATTATTCTATTTGTGAGTATCCTTATATTTTCTTTATACGTTTTGTTAATTAAATATGTAACGCTGCACACAGTTAATTGTAAAAAAAAAATTGTATATTTGTGTTGAAAACGTTCCACTCACGTTCTGTGTTAACAGTGTTGAATTTTTTAACATATTTGAATGTTAATTTAACATAATGTAATTATGTTATTTAAAGGTTTTGCGTAAAATTAATACTCAAACGTTTCTTAGTGTCAAAATGACACGATTTATGAGTAAGCGAACAAGTAACATAAAAATAATGTGTTTTAAAATTACATAAATTTTAAGACAAATGAATGAAATATGTGTTAATTTAACATATTATAAATGTTAACTTTCTGAAAAAAAATATATTCCCACGGTTTTTTTTACAAACTGTGTTGATATTATCTTTCTTTGTACTTATTCTCTTACATAATATTTGTGTTACACCTTCTAACATATTCATCTTGTGTAAAATTAACTCAAAAATTTGAGTGGACCCGTTTGGGACATGCGATTTATGTTAAATTCAATACATTTTTGCAATTGCGTGGTATTTTTTTTTAATTTTACCAAGTTTAGATTTAAACGATTAACAAGCGGCTACAGACTGTAAAAGGAGACACAAAGTTACCAGTTTTTTTTATCGCATTTGCACTATAATCAGCCCGATATCATGCTATTTACGTAACAGCTGGGATCGTCGAAAGAATGAACATCTTCGTGATTGTACAGCGTTTCCCTTCTCGAAAAACCATTAACGGAAGAAAATCCATCGCTACTACTTTTTCGTCTCGCAACGTCGATACTGCGAACCGTCTCAACGCAGCGCGATACACCTGCGTATTTCGCGAAGTATTTCAACTAATTAGAGCGCCGTTCTTCCTCGCGCTCATCGCCCTTTTTATTCCACCAGTTCGTTTCAGCGGTCAAGCTGTATGATCCACGTTCGTGGAAACCCGCATTAACTTCCGCGCATAAATTGTGACTTGATAACGCGTTCTTTTTTACGGTGCCCAGCTGTTCCGTGACCGTACTAATTGCCGCAAAAAATATGCAGAGCGGTCGCCGGCGGATGTCCTTTTAGATCTAGCGAATGCTAGACATCAAAGGAATCTAGCCATCGAACATTATAAGTCTCTCGGCTTTTCCATTAGTTTTAGCGAACGTTATTTTAACGTAATTTCAACCTAACGCTTAATTAGAAGAATCTTTGTGAAAAAAACTCTCTCAGGATCCTTATAAAAAAAAATATCGTTCTACTAATATCAACTAATGCCTTCTACACTGAGAAAAAAAATGGTTGGAGAATAATCATAATTTAACTATAATTTATAGTCATTTTTTGGGACAATCATTCTGGTTAAATTTAGATTGATAAGAGGTTAGATTCTGGTTATTTCAAACAGAATTCTGATAGATTGGGAATTGGTTATTTCAACCAGAATTCTGATAGATTTAACCAGAAATCTAGTAAACTTAACTAGAATTCTAGATCGTTCATTTTCCACCACAATTTCAGTTAATTCAACCAAATTTCAGTTAATTCATGCCAAACATTTAATGCAAATAATTACTTTTACAATTATTTTCTTTTTAATTTTTATAATACGTATAGTAAATTTAACCAATTAAATTTGTAGTTAGAAGTACAGTCAAATGTGCTATTAATATAGTTACACACACTATTTGAAAATGACATTTCCATTTTTTTAAACATATTTTTTAGTTATATATTGTTACCACATGTAAATAGTAAGCGAATGTTGAAAAAATGGTTGTATTTATTATAATTATGACTGCAATTATCACATAAAAATGGTTATTTTATTTATCATACGTATTTTCATATTTTACTATATTAATTTAAAATTATTACACTTTATAGTACAATTTTTGCACGGATTGATAAAACTATACATATAAGGTTATTGGTACTAACATTATAGCAATAATAACTATAAAAATGATGCTCCTAACCATAATTATTTTACCGTGCAATTATAGTCACAAATACGATATACTTTTCTCTCAGTGTAACATCAATAAAACTCCAATTTTTACAAAAAATATTGACTGCTCGTGTAATATAAAAATTTAAAAAAAAAATAAGATAAAAATGTCCTCTCGCATTTCACTGTAACGTTACGTGGATGGTTTAACCTGCGCCGAGATCGTCGTTAAATCCTGGCGCGTTTACACGCGCAAGTCAAACACGAGCGTTCGATGAAAACAGCGCCAGCCAGCTTGTACATTTTATGAAATTGTTTTATCGTGCTAGCGAAAAATACGAAATATTTCACCCGGGTTATGCCGATCTTGCGCGTTCCGTTCGATCGGACTGAAAAGTCGGAAGCTTCGCATCCGGTTCGATTTATAAAATCTGTCGAATGCGACACGCCGAAACTTTCGTGATCGGAAACGAGAAAGTTCACACGAGCTCAAGTGCAGAGATTCTACTATCGGGCAACAATATACAGTGACATCTTGCCTCTTGAAAATAGAAGTTATATGAATCAAAAGAAAAAGAGGGGCAAATTTATCTTTCGGGCTATCTTTTCCACGTTCTCTTTCATTGTGCCAAAATGTTTTGTCTCTTAAAAAAATAACTCACAATAAATATTTATAAAAGAAATCTACGAAGTCATATTTGATTCAGGAGTTAAGTAATTGTATAAATAAAGCCTTCTTCGCTCTAAGAAATGAAAGAGCTTGCAAGGTAGGAGTTGTTAAAATATAAAATTTTAATGAGATTTTACCACTGTTGTAAGGTACTTGAATTAGACTCAACTCTTGTATCATTATTTACTGTGGTAAGTAACATACAAATTGAATAAGATAGTTAACACGTGTTTAAATACATCACTTGGCTTTATATCGATTAAGACTTGAAATATAAAATGTACGGTTAGCGAGATATAATATATTTTTATATAGCGCTTTATGTAACAAACGCGACGGTATACATTTTCTAGAGATATTAAGTCAGAGTCAGAATTGATGATCTCATTAGGGAAATCCCAGGGGGTTCGTAGAGGTAATAGAAAAGGAAGAGGAGGTCAGTAGGTATTAGAGAGAAAAGGGAAGTAACAGATACACACACCGCCGAATACGAGTAGTGTATGCAGAAACTCGGTCGACCTTTATCACAGCTGGAAGTAAATCCACCCATCCCCGGCTTTAATCCCTTTTAAATAGTAATTAATACGTTCGAGTTATCGCGGTAACCAATGTAATTTAGAGAGACGCACTGCGTGTAAATCCCTGCTAGACCATTCGCCATCCATTCAAGAAACTTGGAAAGGATTTTAATCTGAGTTACTCCACATTTCACACGTTTCACTCGCAACCTAAACGCTTCCTTGGGACTCCTTGTGGGAAATTTGTTTGCACGAAGGAAAGCTCAGATTGGATAACCGTGTGTATGACATTGTTCCAGACTCTCGACAAGAAGTAACAGAAACACTGTGACAAATAATCACTATCGATGGCGCTGTAGTGTGAGCGCAGAAAAATGGAAAACGTGACGTTGCGTTTTACCAAAGTGTGAAACGCTTGCCAGATATTCCGTGGAAAATTTGTTTCCGCGAAATCGCAGCTGAGATCGGACAAATGTCGCATCGTTTCCACAAACACGACAAAAAGCAACACGAAAAATACGACAAATGATACCGCGCGTGCTATCAACGCCAATCGAAAAAAAAAAGGGGGATATAAAACACAACTTGTATAAATGTCATGTAGTGCGAGGGTTGATTGCGAGCCTCGTTGGAAACAGCGCGGAGAGCCCTGTGAACTCGGTCTTTTGGCCTCTTTACGTGTAAAATGCTTTTCCGCTCTCGGCAACCGCAATTGGCTTTGAGCGGAAGGTCTGCAGATGCGTTTCCGTTTACACAAAAGGAATCACGTATTTATGCTTTTATTAGGGCGGCGCTTTCTCAAAGTGGAGACTGCGCCTTGCACGCTTTCATAGCCAGGCGCAACACGGCGCGACGGGTTGCAACGCCTAGGTAGAACCGCATTCTGCAAGGGCCGGTAATTATGCATTGACTACTTAATGGATGCAGTGCAGGCGAGCCACCCAGAGGATCCGCGAATGCATAAGCTTTTCGCCGACGAGAAACTTTGTCGGCTTGCCGCCGGTATATTTGTGTGGAACGACGGAAATGTACGCAATCACGAAAATATAAGAAAATACTGCGGGAGTTTTAATTCTCATTACAAGCAAAACTCATGAAAAGCAGAGCTTACAAAGCAGAATTTTTTAGCGCTTATATTTAAACAATATTTCGCAAGAATATATACAGGGTTGTCACAAATTCTTCATCTTAAAATTCTGTAAATTTTTCATGATTTCCAGACAGAATTTCATGATTTTCTTTTATGCTTCTAATATTTTCAAATTTGTTATATTTTCTTAATTTGAAAACCGTCAAATATTTTGTTGAGGGTGCAATTTAATATAGCAATGTAAATTACAATTAAGGTTGCTGATACTATTTGCATTTTATAGTTAACTTGGTAGTATTTCAGAGGTGTGTAATGTACGCATATTAAACTTCTTTAAAGCTAAAAATTTTTATTTTCCAGAAAATTTTACAAAATTTCAATTTTCCCGACATTTCCTTGATTTTCTACTTTGTGCCGATAACGATACTTCTCCTACACCTATGAATCCTTTTATCACGAATTTCACGACTCTGCGGCATTGTCCTCTAAATATAAAAGCGGATCTTTTAGATCGGCACAAACGCATTATTAAACCAATTCTTATATCGCACATACATATGCTTCGTACGTTTATAGAGGCATTTCACCAAGAAATCCGCGAGCACGTTGAAAACTCGAAGAATTCCCTTTGTAACGCACAATTTTGACTTTGTAAATAATACTCACTATATATCCATAATTCAAGGTCTGGCACAGTGGGCCGTTTCGTGATAAAATTTTAATAAATCCCACGCGGCGCTTTTAGTTCACGGAAAAATCATATTACCGTTCTGTAAAAGATTCCATTACGTTACTCGACGTACAAAGAAAAGCGCGCAGTCCTATTTCAAAAATTGCAGGTAAATCGTGATGCACGGATTAAGGCGTTTTGGATTTACATGAGCAAATCCGCGGCGAAATTTAATATCGCTCTTAGTATTCTCGCTGAAAAGTCTAATATCTGCGCGGCGATCGAAAATGAAATAAAAGAAATCGGTGGATATATATGAAAATGCCTCGCGAAGATTTGTCTCGCCTATGAGAATTTCGACTGTCCGTTCGAGAATAATGCGACCTCCGATTGCACGATGCGAGTTCGGTAACTGCAATTCGCGTTTAGAGCACCATGCGTCTAATACGCAAGTGGATTCTGGCGAGCATTTCCCGCGAGGGACGCGAGGAGAGATTAATTGGCGGGCGATTTAACGACCCGGACCTCTTCTTTGCGCTCAAGAGAGTTAATTATTCTCCATATACACCCTATATAGAGGTCGACGTTCAAATTTCGTGGTCGTCGTGAAGAACGGGACAACGAGTAGTGGTCGACCTTTGGCCCTCTTGTCTCCTTCCTTTCTTGGGCGTGTCGCAGGTGTTAATTAGCAGTTTCTGCTATCCGGCTTAATCGAATGCGATGCTGGCTGCAGCCAGCAATTCAGAATATTCTTTGGGACTTTTGCAGTTATCTTGATTGCTCCTCCTTTTTCTATATGATACGTATTAAAAGTACATAGCATAATTAGTAAATACCGAGGATTACATTATTCCTTCGTAGAAGGAACAATGCCAAGTCAGTACGTTTTGTAATTCTCAATACTTACTGATTGTGCAACACACTTTACTTTGTAATTTGTTCATTATATATATATATGTTGCAATTACACTCATTAAAATCTTATAAAGCAATTATTTTTACATTAGACAGACGAGTGTTTCAAAATGTCGAATCCACATAAATAGAAAGACTTATCTTTCTGTCATCACAGAACATCATAAGCAGCAACTTAATCATGAATTTGACTTTGAGAGAACATTAAGATTTTATAAAGTAAAAGATATTTAAGTAAAATGTATTTAAGTAAAAGATATTTAAGTAGAAAATATTTAAGTAGAAAGTAAACGATTAATTTCTGAAATGTTAAACATTAAAACGCAGGTAAACGGTTTAAATTAAAAATTTAACATTGAGTTCTAGCAACATGTTTACGTCAATATTTTACAGAAGTTTTAAAAGCTTGAAAACGAATTGACTTTATTGACTATATGTACATTTTATCCGCAACAACTATCGACAGTTATTTAGATTATTTTTGTTTTTGTGTGTGTGTGTGTCATTTGACATGTCACTTACGAATACTATTTTTCTCGTTAAATTCGTTACATGTTTGTATCTGATTGGACTCATTGTCAATCATTATAACGACAACTTTCTTTTGACAACTGTATTATCGTACTTTTTGCAATTTTTACTTATTTCGAGTCTATTATATGCAGTCATAGTTGCGGTGAGTAAACGAAATTAATTTTTTTTTACGATCGTTAAAATTGGACTCAAAATATTCACTAACACTTCACACTTGATAGTTCGTTTAGTATAAGAATTATTTGACGGTTCACTCTTCAAATATGCAAATTCGATGAGGTTCTATCTGCTGCACACTACAACTGAATTTGGTGTGGACACTGCGTGCATAATGAATTATCTAAAATTTTGGATATCACTGATGAAGGCCTAAATTGAGCTAAAACATCCGGATCTTAATTGATTATGTAAGAAGAATTTAAATACAATTTACTTGATTAAATTATAGCGCATGAATTACTATGCAAAATTTTTACTCTCACTCCCCTTTTATTGAATTTTTACTTATTAAAGGAATTGTCATTTTTATAGTAAATACATATAATAAGTATAATATAGCGGGTCCTATATAATTAATTTGACGTCAAATGTTTATTTATGATAATTAATCAATGTACATTGAGAGAAAAGTGTTTAATGTTTGCGATTATAATTGCACGATAAAATAATTATGGTTAGAAGCACCATTTTGTAGTTATTATTGTTATAATATTAATGATAATTATTATATTTAATTCTATTAAACAAATATACAGTTGGCACTGAAAACGATCAAAGCCATATTGATTATAATTAAATTATACGCATATATAATTGTAACCATATTTTTCTCTCAGTGTAATTTCACGCAAGCGAAAGAAATTGTGAGTTATGCTTTGTGAAAACAAGTTTGAGAAATCGAGCATCAATCGATATTATTTTTGCTAAATAAAATTTCCGCTTCATTCTCATTATAAGACGAACGAAATGTGTCGGCTGATGCGAACGAGATGCGCTGCAGCTAATGGAATTGCAATGCCCGTAGTCGACTAATGAACCGTGCAAAGCCGTGGCTATCCGTGCCTACGTAACGTAGCGCGCGCTACATTGGAAACATCAAACGCGGTGCGTGTTGGCGGCAGATATCGAAAATGGATATTAAATTTTCAATGTCGGAGGCGGATGTTACCCGACGGAAACGACCGCGAATCGAATTGGACGCGCAATGTCCGGGGCTTTGCGAGAGCCGGGCGCAACCCCCGTAGCGCGGGCACGACGATGCGCGGCCTGTTAATCCGATAAAAACTCATTATGAAAATGTCAATGACAAAACTCCACGCCATGGGAGGTCCGCCGGCGATTTTACATCATTATCGGGAGAAAATACGCGCGTCGTTGTCCAAACACGGCAGTTGCTAAGGGGATAATCTCGAAATTAGAAAGATGAAAAAAATGCGAAGGTTCAATTAAAAAATTCGACGAAAGAATCGAAATAACGGAAATAACATAGAAATGGAAAATATAATTTCGATTATTCATCGTTGAGAGAAAAATACGTGATTTCAGGGGATTACATCAATTTCAACGTGTTCGAAGTACACGTGCGGGATCTGCTGCGCTGCGGCTTACGAAACACGCCAGAATTTACGGCCGGCACGCGATGCGGCAAACGAAAACCGGTTTATCTATGCGTCCCGCTAAGTGCATTCAGCAGTAACGTCCATATTTGACCAACGTCGGAGCGTTGCTGTTGCGACCGATAATGGGCATCGAAACACGATTCCTGGCACGTCATCAGCTCGAATCTCTGGTTCCAGTTTAATTTGCCAGGCCTACAAACGCAGGCTCGCATTTGTCAAGAGGCCACATAAATTAAGATCTAACATTAACATGTCACGTAAATAATACAAAGCAACAACCAATCTCTCAATTATAGTGCAAATCTCTGAAAAATTATTAAAAATTAGCACACAACATTTTTTTTACATTTCTATACTGCAAATTCAAGTGCTGTAATAAGTGCCCTCATGTGATTTAGTTTTAGTGAAATAACACTATACTAAACGTTTAAATGTGTACACCTATTTTACAATATAGTATGTCATTTTTATACGGAAAACCTATATATATGGAGACACTCGAATTTGCAGATGAATCCAGAAATTCTTCAAATGAGTAATATTTCACCAACTAATCCTAAAATTACACCAGAAATAAACATACTTGTTACACACTTAAATTTGCATTATACAAAATCCAGAGTTCTTCTAACGAGTAGTTTTAACAACTAATCCTAAAATTACATCAGAAGCAGACAGCTTGTCATTAAAGTTGCAAAATAATTTCCGCACTTACTACAGCTTAACATAGACATTTTAAAAATGCACAGTGTATGTAATTTAGTTTTTTAAGTAAAAATAACACAACACTAGATGTGTATATATATATATATATATATTGCGACCGTACTCACGAGCATGGTGCAAAATCTTCGTCGCGCATTCGTGATCGCAATTCTTTACAATTTCCCTGATCTTCACTACTCTCCACTCAGAGCCGGTAATATCAATTAATCTTACAAACTCTAATTATCCGTACTCTCAACACCGAATTTTGGGCGCCAGGCTTGAGAGCGTGCCACTCTTTCGCGGAATTAAAGCCGCAGCACACACTTCTGCATAACGCATAGTGCATAAAGGAATCAACCAATCAAAATTCTTCTTTTCCATGGAATGAGAAGAAAGGAAAGATTCTGTGCTGAAAGAGTGTGTGCTGCGGCCTTTAGCTCGCAGAATTTTCTTGAATCACCAAGATGCTGTCACGTCGCGCGCCCTGGATTCAGCGCGCGGGATATGACTGATAGCGGGCATCTTTGGCTGCTCGCAGGGCCTCCTCTGCTTCATCTGAGCCCAAAGGCCTCCCGGATGCAGAGCAATCGCAATCCTCCGCCGTACGGTTCCCTTTTCAGCTCGAGCTGAAGGGGAGTCTTCGTCCTTCAGGGTGGATGGCAAGGGGTGATACCTTCCCTTCATGCTGCATGTCTTTTTCCCTTTTGAGGCTATTTTCCTACAAAGAATCCGACAAGAGGATCACGCTCGCAACAGAATGGTATGTTAAAAAGTAAAGTGGTTTCACCTGCGCGTTCTCGCTATTGATAGTAGTCTCGCGCTTCCGTGGGTGTGTCCCCAGTCCTCTCCCTCGACACCCGCAGGGGGTGGTGAGACGCAGCTTCATCGTAACACAGTCTTCTTCTTTGTAGCCGCCGACTATACAAAATTCTAAAGAATCGCTTAACAAAAGGAAATAATAGTTGGCGAAGCGCGACCGCAAAAATCGCCCGAAAATCGTGATAAGTACTGGCACGCCCGCCCTCAGTCACGGGAGGACACAGGACAAGAATGCCGCGCTATTTTCGGTCAGGTCAAACGACCCTTGTGACGGACGGTATAAACATCACGTCACAATATATATATATATACACGTTTAAATATGTAAATTCATTTTTGTAAGTACATCATTTTTACACAGAAAAAACAAATCCATATATAAAGACATTTATTACACACTCAAATTTGCAGTTGTACGAAATCTAAAAATTCTTCTCACAAATAGTTCAGAGATTAATTTTTTAATTATACCAGAAATAAAGACAGATAATCTGTCAATAAAACGACTAACCAATATTTAAATATCTATTACGCACTTGAATGTGCAGTGTACAAAATCCAGAAATTTCTTCTAACAAATAACTTCAACACTACTAATTCTAAAATAACACCAGAAAATAGACAGCTTGTCAATAAAGTTGAAAGTTGGATTCCGTATTTACCACAGCTTAACACAATTATCCTAAAAATGCATTAACATGATTATCCTAAAAATAGTAAGATATTCTGTGGATGACTATTCATAGACAATTTTCTACGTCAATAAAATAACGAAAGCGAGTTGTCAGGGAAATGTTCGCGCGATAAATTCGTACACGGCCGAACTCACTCGCGCAATTTTGATTTTCGAGAATGCGCCTTGTCAGCCAGTTAGGATAGATCGCGTTCACGCCTGGGGACGAAATATCCATTTCGAACTAATTCCGCATGTACAAATCCAATCTGCGGTCGAATAAAACTGCTGCGCCGTGCGGCAACCGCTGTCGCGTTGACGTATCGCCTTACCGTAAGTGCAATTCGTTTCGATCACTTAGGATCGATACAGCCTGCGATAATGGCGGCATCAGTATCGTCGACAAGATATCGATCGGCTATCATTTTTCACGCAAGATGGAGGAGACATAAGTAGATATTGACAGACGCGCGGAAATACGCCGATTAATACGACGTGTTCAATTTCCCCCGTGTCAATCGTTAATGACAGACATTTTGAAATACGTGGAAATGGTTTTTCTTCAACGAAAATCGTGCACAGCAGAACTATTACGAAAACGATCAAATTTGAAACTTTATCTCCTGCAATAAAACTGGATACAATAGAAATATTTATATATAAGATAATTAATTTTTTATAAGTTTCTCGAGATATTATTTTTAAGTGCTGTGTATAGCAAGAACAGAAATTTTATATTTTAAGAAACTTATCTTATACTATAAAACATATACTCTAAAATAAAATACCAACACCGAAAGAAAAGATTGGTTGCTGCAACAATTTAGATAGTAAAATATGGCATAGCATTTTTATATGGTTGCAGCAACCAGTTTTTGGTTGTAGCAGCAAATTTTTAATTGCGTTAGCCTATCGAAATCATATATACTGACATTGTGGATAGGCTGACGCAACTAAAAATTTGCTGCTACAACCAAAAACTGGTTGCTGCAACCATATAAAAATGCTATGCCATATTTTACTATCTAAATTGTTGCAGCCATCAATCTTTTCTTTCAGTGTAAATTATATATGTGACAAATAAAAATAAAATAATTCTCAGACAAAATATAGCTATGTGATGCCTACTAAAAACCGCGATTTTTGGGGGAGTATCACTTCTAACATTTACCAACACATTATAAATCTTAATGAAAAAATACGATTATAATAAAATAAATTTTTCATATATTTACATAGGTTATTTTTTAACATATTCATTTTATGTTAAATTAACATAAAAATTTGTGTGGAACGTTTGAGATACATGAAATGTGTTAACACAAATTTTCCAATTTTGTCCATAACTGTATATAATAATTATATAATTATATGATTAATAATGTTTAATCAAACTACTCACTTAGCATTTCTTCAAGCGTTCAATGTTCATATTCGAAATTAAAAATAAACACGCTGCACCCTTCGCGATACAATGCAATTGTTAGCTTTGTGATATATTTGAGATTGTTGCAATAATTGCAGTTTGCAAATCAAAGATCGTTAGAGAAGCCGGAACCGCGCTAATTACAGAGCGTTCGCGCGATCGATCGTGATATTGTTGCGACGTGTTCTACGCGCGGAATTTCCGTATGCGAGAACCGTGTATTCGCCGCTAGTTATGTAAAGCAAACATCGTCGTCGTGGCACAAAGCTACGAAAGACTGCAACACGTCCGACGCAGCCGGGCGTATTGAATCGTGTACCGTGCAATTTGCATACGAATTCGGGTATAGAAGTCATCGCGTAGTCGCCGCGGGGCTGATGTTGACGATATTGCTGATGACGACGACGAGGATAGCGGGTAGCCGGAACGGAACGTCATGTCATCTACGAATGACATTCCGGTCCTATACGGTAGATAACCGGTTTCCGTTACGAGTGCTTCCTGTGGGCCTCGCGACGAATGACAGATAATCCACCACCGTGCACCGGATAGCGCGGTATCCCTCGGGATAGAGACGTCAAAGTAAATTCTGTCAAGGTACACCAGAGGATTTGCCACCGCGTACCATCGACAAAGACGGCCTTGCCGTCCGGTTCTCTTGCCGCAGCGCGCAGCTACAGGAAGTTCAGCCAAAAAACAGAGAAACCAGTGAGTAACCACGAATCCGCAGAAAAGCGACCGAAGCTTTCAGCAGGATCAACCTTCAAGTTGACACGACGTTTTCAGGCGTGTTTTTGGATTCGCGAATCTATGGCTTGATTAGAATCCCGATAGATCGGCCGGTCGGTTCAATCAGGTGATATCAAACGACCGCGCGTTATCGCAGCTACAAAGCTAATAGGTTTTAAAAATAACGTGGCGAAGGCAGTAATGGATGGTAATAATGAATCAATTTAGATGTAGTATTATTATTAAATATCTGCTTAATAAATGTTGATGATAAATACAGTAAATAATGACTAAATGCAATTTTAATGTTACGTTATTATCGTAACTGATAATTACTAAATTGCATTAAATATTATCAAAATAATGGTGTGTGTAATTAAATTTTGATAAATAATGAAACCAGGTGCAAGTGACTCATGATTAAGGATATAATTTAATGTCGTGCGAAATTTGTTTTCGATCAACCGGAATCTCCACCGCTGCGTTTTGACGTATAAGAACTGTTACATGATTTCAGGTAGTATATCATTTCACGAAATTTCATATAGCGACGAAATACGAACTTTAAAATAACGTTGTTGGAGCGGTAACTGCGTTCCAGATTTGAATAGCACGTGTTAATATTTGACGGAAGAAGAAAACGGTTTCTCGTAAAAGTATATGTTTCCGAACAGGCAGGCAAATCGCTGAACGCGTTTCGATCTTTGCGCAACCGAATCCGACCGCTGAGTGAGAATATTAAAAGCCGTACGTCGTGTTGACGTATCGACTTGTCGAAAGTGCCACCAGGTTTACGCTCGGAAAGCGGACGTATGAAATACGGTAAAATTCGGAGCTGTTTTCTATAAGTTTGCACAACAGTACACAATTTTTTAAGCTAATAATCAAAAGAAATATCTAGAAAGATTAATCACTTATTAATTATCAATTGATTACTGGATTAATAAAAACACAAATCACAAAAACTTAATATACATATAATATTTATTAATTAATTTTAGTAATATATTAATTGATATCTTTTTAAATGTTAATTTATTGCTCTCTCTCTCTCTCTATTGCAAATTTTATTAAAAAAAATTTTATATATTTGATATATCATCGACTCTATGAATTAATATACTTCACATATTAAATTATACTGGTATTTAATTTGCAGAGTATAATTATGTACATCCAAAATATAAAATTTAAATTAAATTTTTGTCAGACCGTGAAGTAAGGATCAAGTGGCTATGCTCAACGTTAAATATGCAATATAAATGTGAGACGGACGAATTAAAAGAGCGCTAAAGCGAAACTTGAAGGGAAGCAACGAGAAAAATTCTTGTGCTTTATTTTTTGCTCCTGGTATCTTTCTCCATAGTATCTTTCTCGTATTTTTCAAAAGCAACGAAAAAATGCGGACAGTATAACATTAGAACGAGTCACTCGCCCGCGTGCATTTTCCAAAACCGTATATTAAAACCAACTATAAATCCCCGACCTGGATTCAGTTCCGCTCGCAAATTACCGCGAACAAACGATACCGTCCACTCTTGCGCTTCGATAAAATTTTGTGGCCACGACGACGCATGATAAAAACAGAAAATCGAGAAAAAAAGCAAGAAAGAAAAGGGATACCTGTTTTAATATAAAAAGGATATTCTGCAGCAGTAATAGGTAAAATATTAAAAAAGATAACGATTGTAAAATTAAATAAGAAGCGACATATGCTTGCCTACCAATATATACTCAAATATAAAACACAAAAGTTGAAACTAATTAAAAGTAATAACTAAATTAAGAGAAGAGATTCTCCTATATTATCATCAAATATCGACGTATAAAAAATAATTTGCTTTAAAGGCTTCGACATTCGAAGTTTCGAAGAAAAATATACAATTATTAGTTTAATATAGTTAATCGTAACGAATATATTTTCATAAAAGTTATATGCAAATATATATATTTTTTTCTATTCGCAGAAATATATGTTTTTCGAACTTCGAAATTTTGAAGCTTTGAAGACACCTTAAATTTCGCGACGGTTAACTTCGAATTCTTTCAAAGCTTCGAATCTTCAAAGTTGTCAAAAGTAACAGCCCTAGTAGGTAAGTTAATAAGACAAAGAAAAAAATCGAGATAATTAAATCATTCTGCGCATTCTCGTATTTTTAATAAGAATTAGAAATTATCGAGATGAAAATAATATAATTTACTGTCAACTTTTGCGATTTAACACAAGGAAATGGAAAAGCGAAAGAGTAAAAAGAAGAAGCGAATACTTTTTCGTTGCGAATAAAAGCATCCACCGTTGAGTGATTCAGGGATGATGTAATTTAATCTAGCATGGAATATTCAGGAGCACTGGCACGTCCGCACGGCGTGCGTATATATCGGACATACACCGTGTGTGTACCCAACACGCGTAGGTATGCGCATGCATGTATGCACACGTGTGCACGCGTGCAAACACGCGGGTGGGCAGCGGCGCGGGGGTGGCACAGGCTCTCCAGGTAACCAAGCGCGGTGTTTCCGGTTCGAGTGCTCCCTGGAATTTGCGGGACTGGGATGATATTCGGAGGGTGATCTCCCTTCCCCGGCCACCCTCTCTATCTATCCATCTATCTGTCTCTCCGTTCGCACAATCTCTCCGTTCCGCGCGCACGAATTTAATCCGCGGGGAATTTCCAGGGCGAGCCAGACGTCCCGAATGTAACCTTTGAACTTGGGTCTGTGTCCAACGATTATCGACGCCCACGATCGCGGGAGACCGTTCGGATCCAGTCGATCAAAATGCGATAACGCGTTATGCTAGCATACGCGTTGTGTACTGGAATGCCATGACCAGACGAGGAGATTTTAATCCCATTCTATGGGATTATTGTACACCAACGATCGTATCGACGATTTCTATTTCAAGGAAATTAAAAATATATGATATTGAGTGAAAATGGACCGAAAAATTGTTCACCACGAATGAATGAAAAGGATCATATTCGATCAAGGTGAGTCTTGAACTGTTAAATTCATAATGTTAATACTGTAAATAATTTGATACTGTAAGTATTTCTTTTTGTCTCTAAAAATATCATCTCAGCCAAGTGTCTTAATTAATAGTTAAAAATGTTTAAACTGGAAATTAAAAATTCATATAAAAGTTGATATTATTAGACACCAATACGACTTGATCGAATATAGTTCTTTTCATTCGTTTGTGTTAAAAATATATATCCGGAAAATATTGGTATATATTTCCCCAATTAATTTCTATATACTTTTTCAAATAAGTGGCTAATTTTTTCTTAATAGCTCTTTTCTTTTAATTTTCTTTCGCTCGCCTTTTTGTAACTCTGTTTATGGCGAATCGCTTAGCTTCTAGTCTGACATAAAATCAATAAAATTATTAGGTCGTTCCATAAAGTTTTTGCACGTCTCGCCATTAAACCGCGTGAGTAAAAGCACTAAGATTTATGAAAGCATTTTATATATGTGGTATGATATACGGAGCTCGCTGGCCATTTAAAAAGTTTCATTCAACTCGAACGTTTTATATGATTTAGCGTTAAATCCTTGAGATTAAATGTCATTAAAGATTGTCGGTTTGCGAATGGATTTCGCAAAATTTAAATATTTTGTATATTGACAGAGCTTTCAACCAGGTGGAATGGTTCAGATAGACTAAGGGGATTGAACATCTTCTCGCAAGTTAGGTAATCGGACATCGGCGTCGACGAGCGTCGCCGGCGAGCCATCTATTTTCAGGGAGAAAGGTTGAGGTACAAAGGTTTAATGAAGCGTGGCGATTAATGTAAAAGCGGGAGCAATCGAACTGTAGAATTTAACGGTCTACTTCGCATTGAATCTATCGACTCGACTGCTTTATTCCCTTAACGTTAATCTTTGCTTCGTTAACATTTGATTCGGGCAAAAAATAAATGAAAAATAATCTATCGCCGAGAGAGATTTATCTCTATCATACCGCGTCATTAAACAAAATAATTTTCTTGTTTAATGAAGCTTCGAATATTTTTCAAGAAAAATTTATCGCGAAAATTGCGCAGAAATATTGAAATTCTTTTCGTATAAAACAATTATTTAAGAATAATCATAGAAAGACACACATTATTAGAAATTGTTTTCATATATGTAAACCAGCAAAATTTTGCTCGCGAGCTAAACGCTTCTGCATCTTCATCGTTGAGCGAGACGGATAAAAAAACAAAAAAGAATATATACTAGAGCAGTCAGGGTGGGCAGAGCTGTAGAGTTTATCTTTTTCTGTTTTCTATCTTACTCAACGAGACGATGAAGAGATGAGAGCGTTTAGCTCGCGAGCTAACAATTTTGGACAGGTCTTACTTAAAGTAACCTTCTCTTATACACTTTAATGTAATTAGCTAGCTATAATATAAGAAGCGATTAGCCGAACACCATATCCATCAAAGAAGCAGTCACGGCGTTGCTTTGAGAGGTTCGAAAGGATAACTTTGAAGCTCTCGCCCCTGAATTTCGTTATGACGGTGAAAAGTTAGTCGGGCCTCTCCCTTCCCCTTCTCCTCTTTACATTATCGGAGTTTCATATTACTGGACGAAGTTTCTGCTTCGCAGATTATCGAAGTCAGATACAATTCCTGCACACCGACAGAATTTAACGCCATTCAACCAAATTGTTGCACAATCTGATCTGCGAGAGAGTCTACGTTCGTCAGAGCGCCCAATTAAAAATAAACGATAAATGGAAATCAGAAATAATTTTCCGATAAGTCCACGAGCATGAATAAATTTAATCGAACAAGTTACGTTCAAGACACGATATATCAACTTTCAGCAAACGCTGGTAACACAGCTGAATTATCACACGTACGCGACTATTCCGCTAAACTTTGTATAGCCATGCTGGGAACAGCAACATCCCACACATGCTCGTGCTCTGAGATCTTGTGTATCTTTCTCACCCATACACGATAGATGATTGTGTATGTTGGTACTTTGCAGACTTTACTTGCCTCTAACTCAGGGATTCGCAAAGTGCGGGTTGTGGCCCACTAGTGAATTGCAAGTCGATTTTTGGTGGGTCGCGAAAGATTTTCGAATGTTAAATTACATTTCATTATATATTAAGAGTGGCTGTTTCTTTTACGACTTCGTACATGCGTGAAATTGGCTTTTCAGCGATAATGTACCGAAAGAAAAGATTGACTGCTGCAGTGAATTATATGGTAACATATGGCATAGCATTTTTAATTGGCTGCAGCAGCCAATTTTTGGTTGCATTAACCGCAATGTCAATGTCAGGATTTCGATAGGCTAACCAATTTTAAATTGCTACAACTAATTAAAAATGTTATGCCATTTCTTTTCTTTCAGTGTAGGAATTAAAATAAAATTGTGAAATGAGTTATATATATATAACTATCAAACTCCTTGTACCTGAAAATGATATGTATCAATATCGACATTAATACTGTTGTTAATAGATATAATAGGAAACAAGTGTATTTTTTACATATATCTCAGACACCTGAAAAATATATTAAATGTATTTAATAAAAAATTAAAAAAGGAGAGCAGTAAGATTAAATATAAATAAATAATCAATTCTCATCTCCCTTTGCTTTTCCCTGTCCACTAAAGCTATAAGATGAATCACGAAGTTTGCTATTCTACAAAGCGGGTCGCGATTCACAAAATTCTGCTCTGACAAAAAGAACACTTGTTTCACATGAAAATCGATAAAGTAGGCATCAAAGAATTATATATCACAATAATATCGTGCCATTCTAAAGAATATAGTAAATGCACGTTTTTTGGAAGTAATATAATTTTTAGGTCTTCATTGTCCTGTTTTGCTTAAAATCAATGTAGTAATTCCTTTGAAAAGATCTTCATCTTACTGACACAACTGACGGCTTCCACCTTGGGAGACACTTCCGCTGTAATAATCAATGCTGCGAATTCGCATGCGACTGCATTGAGAATTAACATTCACGCTCGTACCAGACACCTTCGACGACGTATATTCGGCGTCTCGCTTCCAACGTCTGTGCGTTAATTGTGTAGTAATAGACAGACTTACACGTAGACACGGCGCCCGGCTCGTTCGCAAGAAGTAAGGAGCATTAAACGTAAACCGCGCGGTAACATTTCGCCCATCTTGGATGCATGTAACTGGAAGTTACGGAATGAGTTGACGGAGAAACTATGAAGGAAGGGCGAGGGGAACATTAGATTATGTACAAAACACACGCGGAAACTGTGGCGCATGAATTAAGGTGCTGCTGAAGAAGAAGGGTTAGTGTTGCCTGATATATACAATAATACCACTACCGTCCCGCTTTTACTTAATCACGCTATTCGTTACTGCAAACTGCGGCACAACTTCTGCAAAATGCGGTTTCTTTAAGTTGCTTACGATTAAGAAACCGTCTTAAGCGTAAAATAGGTTTTTTGCTATGAAAAATTGACTTTCAAATATTTAACGTCTTGCTCGTAATTTATGTATTCTATAATATAAGTACTCATTAAGAGACTCAATAGATTGATTGGAGGCACCCCCGTATTATTGTCGCACCATACCTCTCGCATAGAATTCCAATCGAACATTTACAATAATGCTCGTTAATCAAAACTTTGATCACGTCCCAATTAATTTATTTATCGCTGCAGCATTATTTTATACGTACATTTGCAGTTTCAAGCATGAATATTATTTTATGCATTGTCACGTACGTGTCTTTAGTTCGATTAGCTCGCGCCTGTAAATTACATTCGAGCAACGTTCGGCATACCTTTCTAGCCGTATAATTTTTCGCGCTTAATTACTATAAATACCCAAACGCGCCACGTTTGCTTCCAATTAAAAGCAAATTACGATTACTGCATTGCACTTTTGTGCAACGCAATGAATCGTTACTCGCGCTCGAGCTAATCTACATTGTTAATACACGCAGGTCGCATCGCGTCACATAATTGCAGTTAACGTTTCAAATACGTTTGTAAAAACAGGAAAAGGTACGAGCAATCGTGCGCGCTTTTTTTGGTGAGAAACTCAGCAAGAAAAAGATGCGTTTAATTTCATCACAGAACGATATAATCAGCAATAATATTTCCGAATAATCTGCAAATCTTTTTTGCAACAATTATATTTTATTATATTACCTCGGTCGGATTCGACTCTCGATATTTTTCGCAATAAATTTATATATTGACACAGATTTTCAATACATTAAGATCCTCTAAAAATGCCAATTGAGCAGCAAATTATTAAGTTGCTAAGCAATTTAATTTGTGATGTTACTGTGATATGATAGTTCAGTTGCGTTTCTAAGTTCGGAAAATTGCGGCGCGCAATTCGAGAGACTATGAACATGGTATATAAATTCACATGAAATTATTTAAAGCACTCAAGATCCAACTTCGACCATTATAGACATTGCTTCATACTTATTGTGAATTATATTCTATTTTGTTTAAACTTAATCCAGGACACATCGACTTTTAAATGATAAAACCATGTTGGTGGCTGCTGGCTCTGATCGTAAACTGATACGAACGAGCGCACATTTACGGTATGATCGCTCGGCACGTTTGCCTATCACGGACAGACACTCGCGTTATGCAAAATTCACTGATATAATAGCGATGCTGATGTCCGTACATCCGGATGGACAATTGAACGATGATAGTTGAAATCGATTATCAAAATTCATCGAGCGAGCGAACGTCGTTCTATATATAAACGAATTACAATATTCCAATAAAACATGTATCGCAACGAAATAAACATGATGCGCGATTATTTGATGTGCATGATATTTAAAATTATAATAATAATACGACGTTTGAAAAAAAATTCCACAGTGTTTATATCATTTTATGCCATTAGGAACAAGCTTCATGTAACGGTACGTCATAATGTAAATCAGATATATTATACATGAGAGGAGAAATTCTAGGACGGGTAACAATCAATATTTCCGTAGTCAGCGTCAAATTGTCACTCAATACAGCTGGACACCCAGCAGCTACATTACTCTGTTGAAATTCGGCAATTACAATGGAAACCGACTGCCGCGCGGCGCCGCGTTGGCGCTGAAATTTATACGTTCGCGTAATTATGCAGGCTTGTAGCAACACGGAGGCCACGGCAACGCATTATCAAGCTGCGATAAAATGCCACCCAGCCAGCCAACCAAACAGCCAGAACAAAGCGGTCTATCACCATAGTTAATAATCAATACTAGCAAGCTGTAATAACGCGTAATAATATAGGCAGGGAGACAATATCCTGAACTGAAGGACCTTCATTGAACGTTTTAATCAATTTCGCACCGACTCGCGAAGAGGCTTGCAAACTCCAAGTTTCTACTCATCGCAAGCCGTGCTTGAGATTGCACCCCCGAGTTTAACTTTGCGCCGTAATGTGCGAGAGCTATCGGCGACGAACAGTACACCGTGTGCGAATTCAGAACCGATTTCGAATTCCCCTGGGAATAGTAAAAGCGAAATTTCAATTCGATCGGACAATACGCTCTACTTCGTGCGAAAGTATCGAAAGATCGTTAAAATGCGTATATACGAGTGTGCTGTAAAATTGTCAGATAATCCTTAAGAGGATCCTAAATTGAAGACCGAACTCTCTCCGATAGGATCGCTGTTCTATAGATTCACTGGGATTTATAGTATACAAGTTATGTAAAATCGATACATTACTATTATATATACCTACTATATATGTATAATACCATACGCATATATATATATAAAGTTTCGTAAAATTTCGTAAAGGGTAAAATTCGTATCGAATTAAATCTCTAAATGTAATCTCTAAGAAATCGATATTGTTTGTTTGTACAATCCAGCTACTAGTCTGAAGACTCCAATTTAGTAGGGGTACAGATTGCAGAATTTTATATTAAACAAATGTTGTCACACTTGACAGTTTTTAATGCAATATCGGACTGAGAAATGGTAAAGAAGATTTTAATTTCAAAATTTTCTTTTGTTTTTGTAAACTCCATCCATCACATTATAGTAACATATATTAATGCATACACGGAGAGAATTTTTTCTTAGAGTTTACCCTGAAAATATGGCAGTCGTGGGACAACATTGTATTTCGAAGAATTTTATGTAAATCTCTCTCATGCATTAACTAATAAAACCACAAACTAATAAAATATAAAATAAGTTTGATTAATTTTACTAAAGTGCGTGGTAAAAACCTTCAAAATATTGTATTGTACCACCACTATCATATTTTCAGAGTAAATTTTAAGAGAAAATTCTCTCCGTGTATACTTTTATTTGAAAAAGAATTTCCAAATAAAAGTAATATATATGAAAATCTTTTACGAACATATTATTACATTTCATCAATAAAATAGATTTTAGAATCCCTTCGATTCGAAATATTGAAAATAAAAAGTAAATTTTCTCTCTCTCTCTCTCTCTCTCTCCCTCTTTCGGATTTCGGAAATCACGTATTAAAGAAAAATCATTTGTTTATCATGACGTACGTACGTTCTCCTATAAAAATAAAAAATATGCTAACAAATCTGTTTAGAAAAAGAAAATGATTTAGCCTACAGAGAATTAAAGTCTTTACAAATAAATAAATATGGAACAGATTATCGCAACCATTATAAAACAATCAATCGAACGTTAGTAATAAGTCCTGAATTGATGCAACGTCGTATGGATTTATTACAATCTTTTATTAATTTTAAAAACGTGGAAAATACCTCGAAAGCTCTTTCTGTGATCATCCGATGTTACAATATGTGACAAATTGCGCCAGCATCGTATAACACGCTAACTGCTTTTTATTATCAGTTATATTACCTTGTCTGGCGTTATTACTACGATAAGCAGAATTTATTTACGAAGGCATTTACGTCCAGAGAATCAATATTATTATCAAAATTCGTCTTCATCCACAGCCATTTCAGATATTTTAGAACATTGGTATTTCCATAACATAAAGTTGCGAATAAAATTTTTAAACTAATTATATATATATACACTCTCTCTCTCTCTCTCTCTCTCTCTCTCTCTCTCTCTCTCTCTCTCTATTTTTTAATCTTTTAGTTTTCACTGTAAAATATTTTAGTATGTATATATATAGATTATCCACAATAAATATAACATTATCAAATACGATAAATATTATTTCGTGTGCACACCAAAAGATATTTTTCTATTGCTAAGAAAAGTGATTACTCAATTTATTTTCTTCCTTCTAAGTAACAATTATTTTTAACAAAGAATGTTTTCTTGATAATAGTCTCAAAATATACTTATTACAAATTTTATAAAAACTCATTACTATATACAAAAACAAGATTTTTATATATTTTTGAAAAATATTATAAAATTAATCAAAGAAGCAAAAAATCAATCTTGTTTTAATATAATAAACTTTAATAAATTAAAAATATTAAACTTATTAAGAATCAAAATATATTTTTTTAAAATTTGGACGTTTGTGATAAACTTACATGATAGATTTGCAGATATATAAACTTTTGAAACAAGTATAACTAATTATAACTTAAGTACAGTAAGTATTTTTCTGCGTGTATATTAAAGAAAACAAAACCTGAATAATTAAATTTTTTAAAGAAGTTTAAAAAAAATCACTCACTTTTTAAGAAACTAGAAATAAGAATTTAAACCACTGCGACATATATCTTGGTATACCTTAAGCAAATAAAAATGGAAAAAAGAGCACTTTTAACAAAAATAATTAATCATTTAATGACATTCTGTATCGATTGCTTCACAGATTCTAAGTTTATCATTTCCTTCAATATCACTTTTTGCGAGCAAAGAGGATTTTAATTTCCGTCCACTATCCTTATCCACTCTTTCGAGTCGCTCACCACTTTCTTTCGAGACGATACGACATCGTCATCGATCGATCCGATCGCCGGGAGGAATCTCTCTCTTATCTCCTACGACAACAACAACGGCGTCGAGAGAAGCGGAAGAGGGGGAGCGCAAAAGGAGGAAGAGGAAGAGAAGGAGGCGGAAAAGCAGAAAGGATGAGGAGGATGTCGACGATAACGGGGATCAAGACCCGTGTCGGGCTTGTGAGAAACAGCCATATCGATCGGGCATTTCGCATGGAAGCCAGAGAGCGTTTCAAATCATCGTAGTCGAGTAACCTGTGTCTAGCTCCTGTGTGAATGCGAACGGTGACACAGTAAGAAAGACCGTACTTCGCCCTTCTTTTCTACTGTGTCATCATCTCCATCCATATTTGTCGCGAGTCCACCCCGTCATCTCGTCCCGTTTCCTTGCTCCATGTGTCAGGCTCCAACGAGATTGGCAGAGGTCCAGACAAACTCACAACAAGATTATCCAGTTAACAATGCGCCAAACTCGCCCCAAGATCTATCTTGCATTATTGCGAAACTTTTCCGTAGCCGTTTGCAGTCGGTGTGCCTCTTCCTTTTCGGCCTCTTTGAATTTCTCCCTCTTCCTCTTTCTTCGATGAGAAAACGGCTTCGTGCGCTTCTCGAAGTGAGAGGTATTACCTTGCCTTTGCGTCGCCAGGACGACGACGTACTTCTCAAAGTGTTGCTCTTCCTCTTGTTGTACTTGGGTTAAAACGATAGAGAGAGAGAGAGAGAGAGAGAGAGAGAGAGAGAGAAAGCGAGAGCGAAAGAGCGAGAGTGAAAGGGAGAGAGAGAAAGAGAGAGCCGTTATCCTTCCTCACAGCTGATAAATTCGAACGTCCATTAAACCGTACGCGGCTAAATCGATTACGCAGCTGTGTACAATAGTGCGGTGGTGATGGGTGTACGTAGCCGTAAATCATTAGCCATCGATATATGTATAATCCAAAATGGATTGATAGATCCGTACGTCCATAGATTCACAGATTCTCGCTCATAATTGGATACAATGACCTCAGATTTGATGAACGAGCTACCATCGTTCCGGCTGTTCTCCCTGTTCCAGACAAATATAACAGCTCCAAAGTTGTGCATGGTGCGCAACATTTCGCAAAGCGGTATTTACGTACCGCTATGATTCTCGCGCTCGTACCAAATATTCAATTTAATTAATTTTATATTTTTTTTTGTCAGTCCTAGTTTCCCACGCTTCCTATTTGTCCTATTTATCCTTTCAAGCATTTTATTTTTATATAAAATTAATGCATGTCATCAATATCTATTTTAACAGTATCTCAAAGCGCATACTATGTTATATTATCCCTGGTAGAAATTTCATGCATTTTTTGAGCAGTTACTAAACGGTTACACCAACTTCTGTCTAGTAACTGAGAAGGAAAACTACTCAGGATCCCAATCAGGATGTAACACTTTGTTTGCAGTTACTGCATACAAAAGTTGTGTAAAATCTGAATCCATTTACTGAATAAAAACACAACAAATAATGGATATTAAATTGATTAATAAGCAGGTCAACTGCTCGTGAAATGGACAGAATAAAACTCTATCAAGTCCTTGTCCATTTCCTACTCAGTATTAGCACAATTAATGAGAAGTACAGTAATATTAGATAGTAACTGGATAGAAAAACTGCATATATTTCTACCAGGGATATTTTGTATTTTTTTCTACTTCTTGTGTGCATCTTATAAAAGTATTAGTTTTCAAAAAAAGGAGGTTCTATAGAGAAAAGCAAAAGTTTGAATTACAGTCTATCATTTTATAACTTTAACTATCCGCGATTTAATTTATTATCTCTCGTAAAAATTAATGAAAACAATTCCACGTAAAGATTTTCCACGATCAGCAGAACTCGCGTATGGACTTACGCACTTTTTATATATTTTTATTTCCATAGTTGTAATAAAAAATGCAGGTCTCGCAGAACTAGGAAAACTCGGAGGTCGTGAGCGGCGTACGAGAAACGTTAGGGGGGGGGACGAAGAAATCCGAAGAAAATGGACACGTTTCCGATACTTTGGCGTGAGAATCGCGCATCGCTGATCGCGAGCTTCCGATTTGCCGCACGATAGCTTCTTTAGCTCTGACGAGTCCTTTCATTCTCACGCCAGGACGGCTGCTCTCACGCGAGTGAGGATCATTGATCCTCTCGCGGCGAAAGAGAACATACAGTATAGCGTGACTTCGATCCGAGCATACTACGCGGTCGAGGAGATTATCCTTTCCAGGAAATCGAACGGAAACAGAGTCCGCAAGTGCGCAAGGTTTGTATTTTTCTTATTTCTCTTTCAGGAAAATCGAGACGAATCTTCCCCAATCGTGATTTCGTACGGTCCCAATTAACGTACGCAAATATTACGTTTGCGAGCGATCCACGTAAATATCTAGGTATTAATCGCAAATATTTCTTCCGCACGCATATCTCTCTGTTTCAAAGAATAGAATTATAATAGTTGGAATTTATTATTAAAATTATTAAAATTATCGAAATTTATATTTGGAGCATTTTAATTTCGTGCAACTCATCGTTTTTATATTACGATTACATTTAACATAAATTTTCCAATTATTTTTTTATCGACTCGATGTAAATATTATATTATATAGGAAGAAGAGTAAATTTTCAAAGTTAAATAAAAACGTATATAATAAAGCATTAGATCTCTGCGAAACTATTATTTGTATTGTTATTGTAATGCCGTGTTGTACACATACGATGAAATGTATTTCATATTTACAAAAAGTGTTACGTATCAGTGGTACAATATTTGACGTAAAATAAACTAATTTTTCATTGAGTTTTATTTGAAAAGATTACAATGCTGATATATTGATAATATGCGTCGAGAAGTGAAAATGAAAACCGGCGGAAACTCGTTAAGCTTTTCACATCCATCAAAATAACGAAAACGAAGTAATACTCGGACAGATAAGACCACGTACGTGTTAATTATCATTTCTCCCGTTTCTCCAAGGCAGACGTGTGATTCGTGTAATTGCGATTGCGTCGTCCTCCCCCGCGGATCAGCGGACGGATAAAATTCAGCGAGTTGAAATTTCTCCGACGACATCGTCGGATCAAGATGGGGAAAAGAATCAAGATAGGAAATGAAAACCGAAAGACTTCTAAAATTTCAGAGGATGCTTTAGCAAAACGAAATGAGTTGTAAGATTATACCGAGCGTCGTCCTCCCGCGAGTCCTCATAACTTCGAAATCTAATTTCCGGAGTTATCCGGAATTAAAAATTCTACATAAATTCTACGTGAATATGGGTGCACTAGAGTTAGAAACTCTAGGAATTATTCAGAATCGGATCCATGTTCACCCAACGTTCTACAGTTGAAATCACTTCGGGAATCTAATCTCGAAGTTACGACATGAAGTCCGCGGAACACGTTGTATAATTTCACAGTTCCCTCTTTTTAACCAGTCTCTCTCTTTCTCGATCTAAAAGCGCAAATTCTGATCTTCCTAATATAATATAAATAACCTTTAAAGTTATTTTATACTTTTCAGTATGGCACACCCGGCTTTCCAATGCTTTTTCAACATTATAACTTTCTCATTAATAAATTAATTTCATAATTTTTTATTAATAACAACACGTAGGAGGGTCGTTTGAAAAGTTTTGAGCCTCAACATGAAGATGATATTACTCGTCAAAACCATTCTAGTACTACAATCGTACATGTTTTGCAAGATACCTGTGAAAACTGTAGCCATTTTGGATGCTCAGTTGTTGTTTGGCAGCCATTTGTGTCAGTCGATGTCAGTGTTTTTGTAAAAGTGGAAAAAAATCGAATATCGACGATCGCCATAACAAAAATTTACGAATTGCGGTTCGAATTAATTAACTACCCACTGTATCCATCAGATCTGATCCCCCAACGACTTTTTCCTGTTTCCTAGGCTCAAAGTTAGGCTCGGAGAACACAGATTTTCATCAAACGAAAACACTGACAACGACATCGACTGGCACAAATGACTCTCGAACAACAACTGAGCGTCCAAAATGGCTACGATTTTCACAGGTATTTCGTCAAATGTGTACGATTGTAGTACCAGAATGGTTTTGACGAGTAATGCCATATTCATGTTGAGGCTCAAAACTTTTTAAACGACCCTCGTACATTTACTTGGTATCGTTAATGTCTGACGTTTCAATTGAAAAAAAAAATTAACAAAATATGTTCATTTTTATAAAAGTCATATTTTATGAAAATTAAGAATTGAGTTGGATACGCTCATATCCAATATTGTTTCTGAAGAGCTCCTGTGAATAAAAATTGATGTCGAGTCACACTCGACATAAGAGTGCAAAGGGTTAAATCATGAACAGTTAAAAAATTCACAAACTGTAAAATTCTGGAGATCAAAGATTAGAAACGCCGCGAAGCGTCAGCGAAACAATCAGTATGCGAGAGAATATTGTCAAAGGCGATTTCTGTATTCTCGACCAACGGCGAACGTTTAATGCGAATTTTTGCCGAGAATGTCGACGTCGCAAATATTGTAACACCTTTATCGAGCACACTGTATTCTATCAAGACGCGAGAAACAATTCGCGTGTGAGTTCGGACCTTCGAGGAAACAAATTTTACTGTCAACCAGCCGTAGGGTTTTTGCTCTTTCCCCACGACGTGCTCCGTGCGTGAAACACGTTGACGTGTCTCGATACCGGCAGGAAATTATATTTTCGCCCGTCGAATGAGAATGTACAAAAGATCGTTCTCGCAAGATACCGCGTGTCAGATATCAGAACACGTACTGGCGACGAAAGCGGAGGAACGAGATGAGTTTTTCGCGTAAAGAGAAACGTCAGGGCTCGGCCCAGCTGGACTGCAAAGGGAATGCTATTTCCCGATTTTGAACTTTCAACATAACAAAGTTATTACGATAAGTTGAAGAGACGTGTACCTATTTTGAATAGGATGATTTAATCATTGAACGTTTTTTTTTATCGTACACATTAAGAGAAATGCTTAAGAGGTAATTAATAATTACAATTGAAGAGAACAGTTTTATTGAATCTAAAAATTTAGATGAATACACATCTGAAAATAATTTCGTTGAATTATCAAAGTAATTACGTAAGACACTCAAGTATAATGCACAATACTGCAAAAAGTTTTGATAATCTAGCAGTCAACTTGAGAATACCCTACGTTATTATTTTAATGATTCAACAAAATTATTTTTAGATCTATATCTAGTTAAATTTTTAGATACTTCAGCAAAACCGTTTTTTCTGCGTACGATATCATTTAATATTAAAAGATAAATAAAGATGAAGATTATAAAAGGGAAATTACTTTTTATAGAAATTTAACATAAAAAATTAATTATTAAAACATGTAATGTCGAAGAATCAAAATACTAGTACAGTTATTGATTTCTACGTTTCATTCGCCGTGGATTGAAACGCATTATGTGGAAAACGTTACGCATTACAGTGTCTCTGCTTTCAATGTGAAAACAGAATGGCATCGAAGGCCTGGCCGATCAGAGACCGAGCGGGTGATATGAATCTTTGATAAAAAATTTCACGTGGATACCTTAAGGCAGCTTTACGTTCCTCTACCTCGTCTATCCTACAGTAGATGTGGTATCTCGTCGAAAAATGAGACGATAAAAGCGCGGCCTGAATAAAAGTCAAGACGTTTTCGCTTTACATACAGACGCCTGTCGCAAATGCGAGTAAAATATGCGTGGCGAGCTTTAGAGATCGGCTTCACTGAAAAATTCTGTGTCGCCGGAATCGCGTGGCGTTTTTAAATTTTCCAATCGCTATTCTTACCGCTTTAGTGATTCGTGCGATGCACGCTTGCTTTATTTATCGCTTTATCACGTTAACGTTGTTTACCCGCGTTCGCGTTTTTCGCTCGATAATCATTGGTACTTTCCTTTTAGCCCTTTTATTTCATATTCCGTTCGTTGCGTCGCGAAATCGGTCCAATAACGAGGAAAAAGCGCCGTTTCAACGAGGCGACGAACAAATTCTCGCGAAATTCCGCCAATTACAAAATCCGCGCACGCGTCTGTAAATAAATAAAAAAAATATATATAACGCGTGCGTGGCTTGACGGGGCAACAATAACGAGATTTCGGTGCAGCTGAACGTTTCATCGTGGATTCGCGGACGTGACGTCTCTGGCAAAAATTTTAGATCGATAGCAATAGTCCTTGGAACAAAGGGTACGATCGAATCGGACTTGAAAAAAAAAAAAATGTTACTTTCTACAGCGGTCTGAAAAAACAATGCCATTTTATGGGGAGAACATACGTACGCGCAAAGACATTCACTATTATAAATATATTTACGAAATAAAAATGGATGATGCAAAAACTACCAATCTTATTTTTTTCTACAAACGAAACAAATTTTTACTCTCTGGAATATTGGAAAGAGGAAAGCAAGTACAGAAGAATTTGGAGAACGAGAAGTCTCTCATTTTCTTTTTAATAGAATTTTTCTCCGGTTTATAAAGTCCTGTTTCATATTCTCAAATGCAGAAAGTACGGCTAAAGTTTTGATTTCTTACTGTAGTCGCGCACCTGGCGGGAAGATTCACTGCGTTGGGATGCGTTTATCGAGAAGTGTCTCCCGTCGCAGTGACACGTCATATGCTCGAACGTCAGAGATATGCGTAGAAGAAAGGAACAGCCGGTCGAGATAATCGCTCTTATTGTTGCCGAGAGAATTTCGCCAGCTGCACGACTGAGGATGACTCTTGAAAGTTTCGTCGATTGCGAGAGAGAAGATGAGCCGCGGTGGCGGATCATTTCAGACTCGCGCTGCCTCGCTCTTTTGCCTTCCTCGACAGTCGCGAAAAGTCTTCGGGGAAACAGCTGTATGGGAAACGAGAGAGAAAAAGCGGGCTCGAGGAGGAGGAAAAACGAGGAAAAACGAGGAAAAGCGATCGGAAAAAGAGGTGTGGGAAAGAAAGAGGGGGAGGAGAGAGAGAGAGAACGAAGTCGAAGAAAACTCTGAAAAGCATTTCCGCGTCTCCGGGAAAAATTCGTTATCGAGAATCGAGGAGTTTACGCGAACGTGCGCGCGTACTTAAATGAGGCGGGTACACGTTAATGCCATATCGACGGGTCTCTCTCTCGCCTGCCTTCTAGGCTTTAAAAGAGCGAGTAGCCGAGAGACGAGAGAGACGAGAGAGCGGAGACTTTCAATGCGGACAGCAAGAAACGCGTGAATCCCTCGAAAATAAAGGTCTAATGGGTCGTGACTTTTCTCTTCGAGTTTTTCGTTTAAACCGGTGCCGGCGATATCGAGAAATTTTTTATCATCTCGGGCTGAAATAATTTTATGAGAAATATTTTATAAACCATTATTTTAAATGCTTCTCGCGAAATGATCGATGAGTCTACTTTACGCAATCCATTATAATCTCGTTTATCTTTAACGTTAATTACTTTTTTACGATCGTACCAGTGTATAATTATTTATAATGACGTTATTATCATTTAAATTAAATATGAAAATTAGACGTAAACATTTATGTAGAAAAATAATGCCATTTCTGCGTTTGGATTTATTTAAATACACACACATCGTCGTGAGTTTACCAAACATTTCGATATTTCGAATCGTATTCGAATCGACCTGGTCCTGAAAATGCAAGCTTCCCAGTTGCGGTTTTTCCAGAAGCCCCGCTAGTTATTTATTACCTCAGCCTCACGATCCGATTGGAAGGTCTCGTCGTTTCTATCGACTGTGGCCGAACTTGCCGACGTGGAAGTTTAAACCGGTGTGCGCGTCGACCTGACAGATCCGATTTAAATTAGATCCAGAGTTGGCTTAATGGTCACGTCTGCGCGCACGCCTATGCATGCACCCCAGAGAGTTATTTATTGTCTCGGCTCGCTGGCTTGTCGATGAGCTAAGCAAGCTTGAATAGGAGCACCCTCTCACCATTCGCAAACTCCGCGGATGCGACTCCAGGGAAGGATAAAATTTATTTATGCGCGCCAAGAAGATTTACTGACAAATGTATAAGGGAAGCGTATAACGCTTGCATCCCTCGAAGTCGAAATACTGTTCCTTCATCCAGCATTTCTTTGTTGCTAAAAATAAGATTTGCTGTGCACTTCTCAAGTTTTCTAACTATATAAAAGACTTCGCGTCGAAATATATTTCTTAACAACTAGTTTGATAAAGTCTAACAAAATATTAATGGATTGTTTAAGAAAAAAGAACAGTCATACGGATTGAGGAAAAAGTTATAATGATAAGAAAAAAAGAGAATTATTCACAAGTAGTCACAATGGATAATTTTACTAAAGTAACAAAATGTAATATTTTTTTGTTACATAAGCAAAATTTAAAGCTTTTCATGTAACAGTACAATTTTATTTCATTACTTACATTTTACAAATAATGATATAAAATTGGGTTGCAATTACAAAAAATCAATTTTTTCTTTTGGTAATTTCAAAATAATTTATTATGATAAAAGAAGAAGTGTTTCGCGGAACTTTCAGAGATGGCAAGTCTTCTCACAAGAAAGAAGAAAAAGAGAGAGGGGGGGGGAGAAGGGGGAGGGGAGAATTCAACGTCCAGCTACATAAAGCGGGGATGATTATTGATTAGAAACCAGCTACATGTATTTCTCGCCAATCACAGCGACAATTTTTTTAAGGCAATTAGTATAAATCAATCAATCAATCAATCTGAATCTGTATATCCTGATTAAGCTAGGAAAGTTCAAAAACGCCAAACATAATTTCACTCCATAAAATGAGATATATACTATTCTTATGTAATTGTTCTATTCTAGTAATAAAATGTTCTAAAGTATAAAAGATCTCTGCACATAAAAAAAAATAGTTTTGTATCATTAAAACATCAATTTATTTAGTAAATAAATAAACTAATGATCAACAAATTAATATCGGCATGGTGACATTTAATTGATAACATGTCAACAAATTGCTTCAATAGCAAAACCTTGGTTATTTATCAAAATTTCTTTCAGTGTAATCTAATCTAATAAATTGTGATTCTTAAAGAACTAATTCTCAACAGCTGTGATGGTTTTGTAAGTAAATGGAAGCAGAAGGGTGACTCTGAAAAAGATCGATTATCGCGGACTTCTTAGAGATTTATCAGGACCGTTGCAGCTATTTGCGTTGATAAACGATGTTCTTCGATCTGACAGGATCTCCGTGGGTTCATCTCCTTTTGCGGAATGTGATCCAATTATTCGTCCAGCGTTATCTCATACCCATCTCGGTACCTTTCGAGAAAGAAGAAAGTTAGCCATGCAGTAAGGTCGACAAGCGGTCTTCATCTCGGGAGCGATGGACTGCGAGTGACTTCCTCGATCGAGTGAAGATTTCGATCGACGAAGGAGCTCGATAGTCGATGAAAAAGCAATGATCGTGGTGGATAAACGCTGTATCCTTCTTAGCTTCCTCCCTCTTACCAAGAAGTACGAGTGGAGAAAAAAGTCGACGACGCTGTCGAAGTGAGAAGAGGGGGAGAGAGAGAGAGAGAGAGAGAGGGGGGGGGGGGG